>NC_048595.1:313145519-313360519 GCF_003668045.3 Cricetulus griseus | reverse complement strand
GAAAAACTCAAATGTTGACACCTTTCAAAATACCGATGTGATTCTTCATAGTTTCTTTTGAACATGAATGCAGGAGCCCAGAGTCCTTGTGGGGTCATGCCAAGGGCAACACCACAGTGGAAAGTATAAGTTCTCAGTGGGCAGGTGCATTTATGAAAATAAAACTCATGGAGCTGGGCGTTGGTGGCACATGCCTTTAATCCTAGCACTCTGGAGGCAGAGGCTGGTGGATCTCTGTGAGTTTGAGGCCAGCCTGGTCTCCAGATCGAATGCCAGGATAGGCTCCAAAGCTACACAGAGAAACCCTGTCTCAAAAAACCAAAAAAAAAAAAAAAAAAAAAAAAACCTCATGTATCAGGTATGGTGGTTTCTACCTGAAATCCCAGCACTCAGGAAGCTGAGGCAGGTGGAACATCATAGGTTCAAGGCCAGCCAGGTTAGATCTCAACTGAAAGCAGCGTAGGCTACATGGTAGGAACCTGTGTCAAAAACAAACAGACAAGTTTAAAAATAAAAGTAACATTAATACTACAACCAAAAAGAAATAAATTCATCATAACACCAGGAATGGTCTTTTTGCCTCTGTCCTCTTGCACAACTCTAAAGGGTTACATAAACGCCACCCATTTAGGCACTAGCCATTTGATTGCCACCTAGTAATGGCTGGAGGCAGTATATCTAGTGGTAGGTGCCCTTATTCAATCTGTACTCTGAAGGAAATCTGGTACCACCAACTCACAGTGTTCCCCAGGGGCTTACCTAAGTGATCATCACCACTCTGCCTGGCAGGGAATCCAACACTGAAGCCACTAAAAGGTGTCATTTAAACAGAGGGCAGTGGCTCCTTAAGCCCTGCCATGTTTCCTACCACCTCAGAGCTCTCTAATCAAGCCAGGGTGAGGTTTGTTTGGCTCTCTCCATATTCCCTACATTTTCAGCAAAGTGGCAGTAGTTAGGTCCTAAACCCTATGTGAGTCTAAAACAAAACAAGAGTTAAAAGAATTTTTTTTAAGTATTCTATTCTCAAAAACTTAAAGGTAGAATTACACATGACCTAGGAATTCCAAAGCAAAGCAACAAAGCAAGATTTACACATCTTGCTTCTAATGGCATTACTCAGAGTGAGCAAGATTGAAGAGAGAAGAATACAGTCACTCAGTGGACTAGTTCTGAGCTATCAGAAGGAAGGAAATCAGACACCTGCTGCAACATGGATGAGCATTGAGAACATCGTGCTAAGTGAAAGAAGTCACAAACAAAAGGACAATACTGCCTGCTTCTCAATAATGTTGGTAATGCTGGTCAGATTCAGACAGAAAAGAATGGCTGCCCCGGGACTGGGAGGAGGAGATGGGAGCTGTTCATGAGCACAGTTTTAATCTCATAAAACAAAGGCATTCTGGAGACTGACTGTACAACCATATGAACTCACTTCACATGAAGAGCTGTATTCTGAAAATGACTACAGGCGAGGGAGCAGGCTGCCCAGAGTGTACAAGGCCCCACACTGCAAACAATGACAACAAAATGGTTAACACGGCGAGTTTCATGTTTTACCACAATTAAAAACATGAAAAGGCTGGGTGGTGGTGGCACACACCTTTAATCCCAGCACTTGGGAGGCAGAGTTAGTTCTAGAACATCCAAAGCTACACAAAGAAACCCTGTCCCCAAAACACCCAATAATAATAATGATAATAGATACATAAGTAAAACAGAAGGATCTTCCCTCTCTCCCTCCTTGCCTTACCCCCATCTATCCCTCCCTCCCTCCCTCCCTCCCTCCTCCTCCTCCCTCCCTCCCTCCTACTCTCTCTCTTATTCCCTCTTCTATTCCTTCATTTCCTTCCTTCCCTCTTATTGCACAAAGTAAGAATAGCATTTTATAGGTAAAGAATACCATCACCATGCAACTTTTAAACCTCTTGCTCCTATACTTCTTCTAGCTGCTGTCTTCAGCTTTACATACATTCTCACTCATGCACACCTAGACATATATATGCCTACATTCTCACACTCACACACATGCCCCATTTTAAATGGGCCTGATCTTCATTCATCACTCTGGCTGGTTTGTTGTCTGAAGAGTTTGAATGCTGTTCTGTCTTTCTTCCAAATACAAGAAAACTCTTCACCTTCGATTGGCTGACTCCACCACGACTGCACTTCTAGAGCAGAGTGGACTGTTTCCGAAGGTGCTGGCTGGTTCAATTTCCATAGGTTGAAGGAACATGGCGGCTGCTGCCTCTGGCCTCTCCTGGCTGAGCTGAAGCCTGAGAGCCTTGCACTCAGCAGTGTAGCCTCACCATCAGCCAGATGATTGGCAGCTGAAGAGCTTTCTGCTGGAAGCCACCCATTTCCATCAGTGCAGTGGGCTCCAACACAAAATGTTGTCTCCTACCACATGAGGTTGGTGGGGACTTTGGGAAATGGTAATCAGAGGAAGCGAGCACCTGGGGGGCAAAGGGCAAGTCTTACCACCTTTCTAGAATATGAATAAACGGCTTGGATCTGAGGGGAACACGCTCACGCTCTAGCCTTTTCTAAATTGAGATGACAGTACTGCTGTGCATTAAAAGATGTTATCAGTCCCAAAGAGCAAGTGTGGTCCTCCAACGACTAATGTCTGCTAAAATGTACCTGACTCCCTTGGAAATAGAGCAGCAGACTGGTATACCGAGCTGGGAATAATGAGCCGCCGCACCCCATTGAAATGTAATTACACAGCCCTCTTGTTCTTAAACCTAGAAGGTGAAAGGAAGATGGAGAGTGAAAGTAAAAATCGCTGACCCTTCAAACTTTAATTTACGTTATGCATTCGCTCGCCCTTCTGATAGGTTTTAGAAAGGTCATAATTTAGGGTATTTTGCAGTTGATAAATGATCTGTATGTTTGCGTTCACATGCACCGATTGATTTGTTATAGCCAAAATATTGTTTCTATAACAACCCAAGGCCCTTAACTAGACAAACGGCAAAGCAGAATCCAAGGGGAGGCAAAAGGAAATCCAGCCCAGCCCAGGAGACCCAGGATGATGGAGTGAGGGTAAGGATGCAGGGAGAGCTGGTGCAGAGAGGAAGTGCTGGCCTGAGCAGATGGAACCCAAGCTTTTGTTCTTGGCAGGCCATGGTCATGGTCCCTTCAAGGCCTCTCTGTCCAGCGTGGGTGGCTTGCCACTGATGCCCAGGCAAGTCTTGTCAAGACTTTCAAGTTGAGCCCCCTCGGGTGCAAAGGAAACCAGTGAGGTTGTTAGGGCAATTTTCCCGCCTTTCCAGTCTTGGAAGAGGCTCCTGTTTCCGGGCCCAGTTGATGTATTATGCATTAGGACTGCCTGCAACTGACAGCTCCTCAGCCAACATCGACTTGAAAAGCAATGGTGCTAATCAAAGCCGACACATTTGAATGTCCAGACACACACACAGAGAAATTTACTAATCAAAAAGTGTATTTCCTAGGGCTGTCTCCAGAGAAATCCGAGGGAAGAAATTGGAATAATTTATTAGCTTACAAGTTTTCGTTGACAGTTAGCCCAAAGCTATTTATCTCTGTAATAGAGAACGTCTCCAATGTGGCAAAATTGACCAAATCAAACAGCTTTGATCAGAAAATGAATCTGGCAAGCCTGCCTGTCGGAGGGTCCCAGGAGAAAGAGGGGAAACAAACAAAAGATTTAACAAGTGGTCAATAGGAGAAAGAGAGTAAGAAAAGAGATTGGGGAGAGAGAAAGAGCCAGAGAGAAGGACACAGAAAAAGAATTTTGCAAAGCTCCAGGCCAGGCTCTGGAACGAATTGTTGAAGAAATAAATGATGTTGCACACCGTAACATTTAACATGGTGCTTGTGCATTTGCTGGGCCTTGCAGCCCAAACTGATATGTGATTTTTATGGTAACGAGATGAAGACAAACTGCAGAGCAAAGAGGCTTGCTGGTGGTGGTGGCAATGAGGATATAAACACAGAAGTGCACAGAGAAATGGTATTGTCTCTCTCCCAGCCCCCAGGTCAGCAGTAGATAATTTCTAGCAGGCAACAGTGATGCTAGCTTTCCCCAGCCTGACTCAGTGGGCATGAGGCACTTGCCAACTGGGTATTTAGCTGACTCATGGGACAGGAGCTGTAACTACTTGTGAGTCTGAAGAAAGAGTTCACCTTGGGGCTCCCTCCTCATCCTCTCCTAGGAAATACTAGAAGATGGGAACTGGAGAAACCCTTACTGCCCTCTGCCTTTCTTCCTAGCGATGGAAGTTTGCTCAGTGCATCTGGAGAGGGTGTTAAATATGGCTATGATAGGGTCAAAAAATAGCTCAGTGGGTAAAAGTGTTTGCTGTGCAAGCTGAGCACATGAATTTGATCCCTGGAAGCCAAGTAAAATGGTAATGTATGCATCTGTAATCCTCTCTCTCTCTCTCTCTCTCTCTCTCTCTCTCTCTCTCTCTCTCTCTCACACACACACACACACACACACACACACACATACACGAGAGGGGGAGTAGGTATGGGCTAGCCTGGAGTAATGGAAGAAACCACAAGAGAAACTCTGACTTAGCAAAGTAGAAGTAGAAGGTAAGAACTGACTCCTGAAAGTTCTCTGACTTTCACATGTGTGCCACAGAATGTATCTACCTGTGTGCACACAATAGCATGCATCCACCTGCTTCCATACATACATACATATGTGTGCACAACAGCATACATCTGCCTGTGCCCATACATACATGTGTGTGTACACACAATAAATCAGAATTTCTAAAAAGATCTCTGGCAGATGAAACATAATTCAGAACTGGAAAAAGACTCTTAAACTAATGCTATGTTGGCATAAGGCCTTTCCCTTAGCATCTATCACATGGGTCTACCAGTTGGCTTAAGGCTTTTCCTTTAACATCCATCACATGGGTCTATCAGTTGGCTTAAAGCCTTTTCCTTAGCATATATCACATGGGTCTACCAAACACTAGCATGCTTATCCTAAAATGCTCTGCCACTGTCAACATAGGCCACTTTCTAAGAACTAACCACACTGGTAGGAGAGTTATTGTATTCAATGGCCTCATAATCGAAAGGATGTTCCAGAAGTTAATATGTTTGCATCCAAAATGAGTACTAAGGACCCATCATCTGAAAGTAGAAGCCGACACCCACAACTAATCACTGAACTGAACTGGAATCCAGATGCAGAGTAGGACGAGTGAAGAGCAAAGGGGTCCAGACCAGGCTGGTGAAACCCAGAGAAAAAGCTGACCTGAACATCGGGAAACTCTTGCTCCCCAGACTGATAGCTGGGATACCAGCATGGGACTGATCCAGACCCCAGGAACAGGGTTTCAGTAAGGAAACCTCGGAAATCTACAGGACCTCCTGTAGTAGTTCAGTACTTATCCCTAGCATAGGTGTGGACTTTGGGAGCCCATGGGGGGGAGGGGGCGCCCTAGGCCCTATCCCAAAAGATACACTAGACTCTGATAACACCCCATGGAAGGCCTCACCATCCAGGGGGAGCAGAAAGGATATGTGATAAGTAGGGTTTTAGTTGGGGGTGGTGGTGGTAAGGGAGGACAGGAGGCAAAAGGGAACTGGGATTGTCATGTAAAACAATCTTGTTTCTAATTCAAATAATAAAAAAAAAATCTGCAAAAAAAAAAGGACCCATCATCAATATTGCTGTTCATCAGTTTTAGAAAAGAGTTTGTGTAAGCTCTTAGGTTGAATCACATTAAAAATAATGGGGAAAGCTGGTGAGATAGGATATCAAAACTAATTTCTGCACAGTATCCTCTGAGTGGGTCTTATTTTGCGTCAACATTGATGGAGACTTAGGAGGCTCTAAAGTCCAGAACCCAGGTGAAACACAGTAGTGGGGACCTATTTTCTGTCTTCTCTTTGTAGGCAATGTGCTTTGGTCTGAATTTTGGTGTGGACAGTAGGGGTTTATGTGGGGATCAAAAGAGACAACTGGGCTGAGGGCATACCTCAATGGTACCCCGGTTGTCTAGCATGTGTAAGGCCATGGCTTCTCTCCATGGCAATGTAAATCCAAAATGAAACCCAAACTGCCAAGGCATGTCATAAAATAACAGAAATCTTACACAAATGCTAGAAATTACTACTGCTTTTTCATTCTGGGGGAGAAAGAGGACTGTCAACTGTACTTAATCAGTTTATCTAACTGAACTGGAGGGAGCCATGCCAGGAAGTCATGCTGTACCCTCTGAAGGCTGGCTTGCCAGTGGCAATTGAGGTGTGTTCCCTAGTGGTCATTACATCTCCCCCTCCTTCAGAGGACTGAGTCACAACTTCCTGACATGTGGCTGGGCAAATACCAAATGCTTCTAGTGCCTGCCTGTTTTGTGTCATGGGTCCTTCCTTAGATATTTGGGGAAAGATGATTGGTTTTAAGTCCTCTTGGGTTCTTAATTCAGGTTGAGTCCCCACATCTGATCCATAGGTGTGTATCTTTTTAGAGCTATCAGTCCTGGTTAATTGAATGCTAAAGGTGGATCAGCAATTTTGCTTCATCAGCCAAGTCCAGATTAATTTACTCTGTCAAAGGGCTTAGTGGACACTATTACAGTTCTGGGACTGCAAACACAGGCCACCATGCTTGGCTGTTTTATTGTGTGACCTGGGGATGAAGCCAGGCTTTCAATGGTTATATAGTGAACGCTTTACTGTTTGAGCTATCTTCCCAGGCCTCCTGCTTCAATTATTAATTATTAACAAGATGTTTAATTAATAAATCACTAATTATTAATAAAACATTTGCCTGTATTCCTGGCAGCAGTCGCAAATAGCTTCTTGGTCCATTCTTTATGTTGTAGTTTTACTAACGGGTTAGTCATGCCCTCATTATGCAACATAGTCTACTGAGTCACAACTTCCTGACATGTGGCCGGGCAAATACCAAATGCTTCTAGTGCCTGCCTGCTTTGTGTTATGGGTCCTTCCTACACTGATTGGCTGCGGTGGAGGCTCTGCTCACCATAGTTACTATTCTTCCATCTTACCATTAGAACTTATTAACTTAACATCTCATTACAGTTGGAGGATTCACCTCAGACAGAAAGAAAACAGAATATGATAGCAAGGCTCTCACACGCTATTGCCCAGAAATAGCATGAGTCCATGTACTTTTCATTGGCCAAAGAAAGTCACAGAGCCAGGTGCAATTTAGAGTCAGTCTTCCCATATGACTGGGAGAAGAGGGGAACTAGAAAGCTCCAGCCATGTGTCAGCAGCTCCAGTCACATTGAAACAATATTCTTTGTCATAAGGAGGAAGAAGTGTTGCACGGAGAGTCATAAGGCTTTGTCCTAGTACTAGGTCTGCCACCATATTGGGCCTTGCCTTGTCCCTTAACTCCATTGGTCTCCCACATTCTCCTCTGCAATGAAGGTTTGTGATAGACAATCATCTCTCTGATTCTATACCAGAAAAAATCATTCCTGCTGCTGGACCTTGGAGCCCATATGTTTACAGATCAGTGGGGCCACTTCCAGCTAGAGCCAACAACATAGGAAGGATGACATAGGGTGGTGGCAATGGACTATTTGTGCACACACTAGGGATGACATAGGGTGGTGGCAATGGACTATTTGTGCATATGCTTGGGAAGCTGGAGAGAGTCTGCCAGTTCTTAAGTATTTTGAGAGGGTCCACAGAAGGATGATGAATGCACCAAGGATTCCATGTCACACAATATACATTGCTAACTCACTTTGACAAAGGTGTTTTCATTTTAACTGCTCATGACAGCACCTCATAGTCAACTTGCAAATATGACTCACATATGCGCATTTATTGTTTTATATAATAGATATGTTTTCTTTTTGTAAAAAAATTTTCATATAAACACAATTCAAAGCTATAAAATCACTGCTTGGTTTTCAGAAAGTTGCATCAGTCAAAGAAATGTGGTAACAAAAGTCTTTTGAAGAAGAGGTCATTCTTGGTTTCATTTTTTTTTTTTTTTTGTCTTCGATGTCCTTTGTACACAAAACACAAAGCCATCTAATGATACTTGGTGATATGTTGGATTGCACTTGCTTAAGCTAGTAAATGGCACCCTGATTTTGTATAACATTGCCTAGCTAAAAAGCCTTACATTTACCTGGCACAGAGGTAGAAAGAGTATAAATGCAGTGTCAGACCTGAGTTCCAATAGTGGCACTGCATCTTAGCATCTGAGTTTGGACAGATGTCAGGGGCCTCTAGCATCTTGTGGATAAAGTAAGAAAGACGGTGATTTCTCAAGACTGTTGAAAGGATGTAGGGAAAGTCTTAGTGCAGCATGTCTGATACAGGATCTGGCAGGGAGCAAGTTCTCAATAAGGGGCATATGAAGCAGGAAGAGGAGACATCGTTATTGTCCTTCTACCAAATGATAAAGATAAGCCTAGGGGAGAGTGTGTACTCAACATCTCAAAAATATGCAGGATTGGAGCCCTGACTGCTTGATTGTCCCCGGTAACACCCCGACCCTTGTCAGTCCCACAGAGAGGCAGTATCTTCATCATGATGTGTTTACAGTTGACACACATGGTCGTGTACATAATATTTTATGTGACTTTGTCTTTCTTTTATGGCAGACTGATTATGTCCTGAGAACTGGGGCCAGGTTCCCGTGCTCATGTGCACCTGTCTCTATGTGCTGTTGGCTGGCCATCTGGGGTGGTTTATACACCAGGAAAATTTCAAGTTCTTGCAAGTCCTCTAAGCCAGGCAGGACAAGGTAGCACATTCAATCATTAAGCTAAGACCTTGGTTCGCAGGAACCTTGTCTCCTGAGCTTAACAATTACAAAGAGCATAATAATTCATTTGAGGATATTATGGGGAAATAATAATACCATCTACAATGCCAACATGATTAAGTGCTCTAATTTGTAGGGATCACCTTCCATGGGGGGTGCTCAGAAGTTGGCTACATTCTGACCAGGGCATATACTTTAAGAGGCACACTAAGGACCCACTAAGTGGAAGCCTGGACCTAGGCTTTGATTACAGATATAAGGCAGGCCTAACCCTTGACCTCACTGAACTCATGGATAGAAGACTGTCAACTAGCCAACACATAATATCTTAATAAAGTGATGGTCTAATATGAAATGTCTCCCTCAAGCTCATCTGTTTAAAAATGTGATTATGGGCTGAAGGTGCTGTTTGGGGATGGCCACATGGCTTACCGAAATGGGTCACTGAAAGTGAGCCTGTGAGTGTTATGATACCCTTCCTGCCTTCCAGCCCAAGCTCTGTGTGGTACCATGTAAAAAGCCACAGCCACAATCACCCATTGCCATGATGCAATCCACACACACCATGATACCTTCCCTGCCCAGATGGACTGAGCTCTCCGAACTGTGAACCAAACTCCTCCTCCTTGTGTTTCTGTCAGGAGTTTGTTCACAGTTGCAAGAAAAAAATAGCCAACACAAAAGTCTACTAAGTTAAATGAAAGAAAAACAAAAAGAGGAACTGAGCATATAATTAGGGGTCTAACTGTGATAGGGAAATGGAAGAATGTCTCCGTGGAGAAGAGGCATTTCTATCGAGGCATGAGAAAAGTTGATAAAAACCAGTGAGGCAAAAAGTGGGAGAAAGAGCATTGCAAGTGGAAGGATTGACACTGCAGGGGCCCCCAAGGTTAGGGAAAGCTTGGAATTTAAATGAAGTTGTGGGGTGGGCACAGCCTTAGGACCTAGAAAGAAACAAGACATGGCCGAAGCAGTGGGGGTGGGAACAAATTCTTGTAGGTGAATTGAGTTGCAACTAGAAAACCCTAAACAGAGAAATCGTGGAATTTAACTGAGGCCTCAAGGATCTCCATTTAAGAAGGGAACTCATATTAGCTGAGGAAGAATCGAGAATGGCCAGGAGGCTGTTGTATGGCCACAGTGAAGATGAGGGTGTTCTCATAGTTGGTGGCCATAAAGTGAATGAAACTTTGACTTCAGGGTTGGAACTTGCTAGATTTCTGAGGCAGCTTAAAGAGGCTCAACAGATAGGATTATTTGTGTCAAACAGTGAGGGCAGAAAGGTGTCGGTCAAAGGGGGAGGGGATACTTAGACTTTATCTAAGAGGCTTGGGGAATGCAAGTGCTGAGTCTATGAGTAAGCCTGTTTTTTCTCCCTCCTGGGGTTGTCTGTATAGACAAGGCCATTGTATCTTTAGAAACTGCCTTGCTGCCGGGCGTTGGCGGCATACGCCTTTAATCCCAGCACTCGGGAGGCAGAGGCAGGCGGATCTCTGTGAGTTCGAGACCACCCTGGTCTACAAGAGCTAGTTCCAGGACAGCCTCCAAAGCCACAGAGAAACCCTGTCTCGAAAAACCAAAAAGAGAGAGAGAGAGAGAGAGAGAGAGAGAGAGAGAGAGAGAGAGAGAGAGAGAGAGAGACTGCCTTGCCTATTAGGGTGAGGGTGACGGTGAAAGACTTGAGTTTGGCAATGGTGGGTTGGGGGGGGGGCTTGGACAGAGTCTGTCACTGTTTGTTCCAGGCTTATTCTAACAGACTTGATGGCACAGGATAATGGATTTAATGGATGGCATGAGAAAGAGAAAGATGATGTGTGTTTCCGGATGTGGGAGCGAGGTTCTGAGATTTGAAAGGGAGCACCCAGCAAGGGGATCAGAGAGTTTGAAATCTGGCCAGCTTGCATCTGAGATGCCTTTGGGAGACTCGGGAAAAGAGGGGCCAGGGAAGCAGCAGTCCTGGACTTACACACTTGAGAATGTGGTGCACGGTGCTGGGCAGGTGAGAACACTCCATAGAAAGAGTGTACAAGTATTGAAAGGAGTCCCAGGGATGATGTGGAGCCATCAACAGGTGAGAGATTTGGGGCAAAATCCAGGGGAAGGAGGCATCTCAGACATGAGTAAAAAAAGGAGGGAGTAGCTCCTATAGTGAGAGGCAAAGCCACATGAGATCACAAGGAGGTAATTTATGACCCTGATGAGTTAGAGAACAGAGGAATCAGGAAGATATCCACCGGACTGAGAATGGGAGATGCGCTCTGTGAACAGCTCTGAGGGTAAACAGAGAGGGTAGCAGGAAAGGCAACTGGGCACAAGAGTAGTGTGTAACTAGCTTTGTGTTAAAGAGATTCAGCATGTCTATAGGACAGAGATGAGAAGGCAGTCAAGTAGAGAGGGCAAGAGAAGAGATGACGGCATGGAGAAAGCTGACAGACAGATTCCATAACTGGTCTTCAGTCCACATTCCTAGGAAGTTTCTAGAAGCACTAAAGGATGTCTCTCATGGCCTCAAGACACTGCAGTATAGTGCTCCCCCCACCCCTTCGATGGGACCAACTGGCCACAGAAGGAGAAACTCAGAGGAACAGGGAAGGAAAGCTGCAAAATGAAAGAAGGGAGGAAGTGAAAGAAGGCAGTAGACATGAGATAAATAGCTCTCTGTCCTCTCCAGGTGGCTGAGGCTCCAATGACTTGGGGGAGGGGGTGCCAGCCTCCTGCACTGGGAGCCTCAGGCTTGCTCAGTTTAGAAATCACAGCCTTCTTGGTTGAGCAGCCCAAGACTGAGGAACTAGACTTTTTGCTTTTGGTAGTAACAGTTCCCGCTGAGGACCTGAGCTTCAGAGGGCTGTATGATTTCAGAGGGCTGTTGTAAAATTCAAGGTCCTGCCTTTCCTCCCACTTGGGGCTACATCCTGATTGGGAGACACGAGCCTAAGAGAGGCAAAAAGAGAAAAGACTTGCCCTCCCCATCTTCATTCACTCTTTGAGGCATGAGATTTGATTACCAGCCTTTTAACATGCATGGCAGCAAACATTAATATTTGCCACTGGATTGTCTAGCCTCCTTTTAAATTCATCTACAATGTTAGGCTCTTTGACCCCGGAGAGGTAAGGATGCCACAGGCTGACTTCATGCCACTTAATGCTACCCTGTCCTCTTTAGCAAGAGAACAAAGAAAGGCCAAGTTCTCAGGAGTCAATATTGTGTTTCACTGAAGCTCCTGTCTGCTTTATAAAAGGCAGCTAGCAAGGATCTTTTAGTCTCTACTTCATCCTTCACTTAGCCCTCCACACATGAGACACATTTTTAAAAATGAATTAACTTTATTTGATGTACAAAAGGAATGTCATTTTTACTGTGATTGGTATTCTTGACTCATTGTTCTACCAAGAATATTAAAAGTAAAAACTACTGGGCTGGAGGATGGCTCAACACGTAAGAGTACTGGTTGTTCTATCAGAGGGCTGGCATTCAATTGCTAGTGCCTACATGGAGGCTCACAACCATCTCTAATTCCAGTCCCAGAGGATCTGATACTGTTTTCTAGCCTCTGCAGGCACTGTGCACACATGCAGACAAAACACTCATACACATAAGATAATAAAACAAATTTTAGAAGTAAAAATATCCACCAAAGAACATTGGCAAATGTACTTATTGTCTTAAATATTTTTCTCTGTTACCTCAAAATGTATTCATAAACCAGAAAGAAATTCATCTTTTTCTGTACTCTAAGTCTACTGTTAGAAGTGTTTCTTAAGTTCATCATGAGGACTATTTTCTAACTTCTATATAGTGGGCAGCCTGGAAGCAGGACCTAGACCATTGGTTGGAGGAGGAGACTCAAATTCCAAAAGCAGGAGTCCTCCCTTGGCCCCGTTCGCTGGGAGTACAATAGCCCATCTTCACTGCTATTGGTAATATCCATGATTGTCTTAAAGCGATTTCAGCATGTTCTTGAAGCTGTTGCACTTCAAAGAGGCACTTTTGAAGAATGTTTGCACTCTGCTCTCTTCCCTGCCCCTTCCCACTCCTGCCCAAATGGGAGCCTGCACTTTTCCATGGGGGCTTTCCCCCTCCCGTTTAATAACACCTGACACAGTGCCTTTGCTTCCTTAAGAGGCAATTTTAAATGCTCTTAGCTACCAATGTGTCTCTTAAGCTGAAACAGTGTTCTTTCTCTTGTTTCACACAGCACTCATCACATTGCAGTCTAAGCCAGACAATGATGGCCCAGAAACACATAACAACTAAACGTTGACTATGGAGCCATTAGCGGCCAGACTACCTTTTAAAGACCTCACACAAACTAAACTATAGACAAAAATAAAAGACAAAGCTGAAGGAAAAGTCAATAGAACTCCACAGCATAGGGAGGACTTGACCTCTGTCTCTTATTATCTCTTTAGGTTTTGGAGTTGTAACAACAACCCAAAACTTGTATACTGCTTGGAGCTGGGCATTTTGTGAGAGCTTAGACAAAAAAGGAGAATGGCTTTTATCCATCTCAGTGAAGACAGAAACTTAGAAGTTGTGGCTCAAGTTAAAGATTGTTATACATTTTCCAAACACTAAAAAGATATTAAAATCAATGTGGCTATATGAAATCTTTTCATTACATAAACATGTAATGAAAAGAAGTGATTTTGTTATAAGCATTTAAAAATATATAAAGATAATATCTATAGTTTATGATGTTCCTGCTATTTTGACTAGCGGTTTTATTTCTTGGTATATTAGGTTAATGTTCTAGGTCCATTCTGGGTATCAGATTGAAAAATTAATGTCTCAGTGTTAACACAAGAAAAATCAAATCTCATTTTTTAGGCTTCTTTGCTTCCAATGACTGGAATCAACATATTTAGTCATTCACACACCACTTCTCAAGTGTCAACATAATGGTGTTTATTCTATTTATTGCAGGTTTACTAGGCCAGGTGTTGTTCCGAATGCTTTGGTGTGTTAGTTTTGTCTTTGTGATAATGCCACAGCTACTCTTTATGGTTAGAAGAGGAAACTGAGGCCCAGAAAGAGCCAGTGATCCAAGGTCATGGTGTGACATGCCTTTCTAGAGCCTATGCCCTCAGCCCCAAGCCTGCCTCCATGGTGGACTCCTGCTATGGCTGAGGAACGATCTGGGAAATCACAGGCACACAGACAAAGCTGAAATTATACAACTAAACTGGAGAAAGAAGAGGTCAATGTCTGAAGTACGATGAGGCCAGATTTGAAGACAGATGTCCCAATTCTTCCTTGATATGACCTCATCCCTGCCCTGGAGTCTGGGATGGGGTGGGCACTTGTCATGTCAGTTAGCCAATATCTAGACATTGATGTGAAGCACTGGGGGTGGGGCAGTAATGCAGAGTGCTTGGGATGTGAAGACCCAGAAAGTCTGTCATTCAGGGTTACTCACTTGAGTTTCTTTAGCCCAGCACCAGATTTGAATGCAAAACCTGAAATTTAGATTAATTTCCACTATGATTTCTTATAGCTGAACAAAAGGAAATGAACCCCTCCAATACATACATACATACATACATACATACATACATACATACACACATACATACATACATACACACACATACACACTCTGTCTTTGTGTATGTGTGTGTATGTATGTATGTATGTGTGTGTGTATGTATGTATGTATGTATGTATGTATGTATGTATGTATGTACGTATTTACAAGCAACATTTACTTACATGCAAAGTCTCTGGGGTGGACATTTCCCAGTCAACATGCTCAGGGAATTTTCATACAATGCTCAGGGCATCCTCTCCTGCCTTAATGTCCTCCCTGAGGGCCTTCATCAGACATCAGGACAGATGGCAGCCTTCACGTTCACTAATTCTGAATCCTGCAACGTCTTTAGTCTCTCCCTAACTTTTGAGTTGTTTGATGGAGCTGCCTAATTTCCCTTCTAAACTCATATGCTCTAATTTATCTATTTTCCTGGGGATCTCTGTCCTTCTCTCATAGTCAGATTGAGTTAATCAATTCTACTCTCATCTACTCCCCACTTGATTAAATCCTAAATTTTATCATCAAAGTATTTTCAGGAGATAATACATTATAAAAGTTAAAGTAATATTTAATTAACACCATAATATGCTCATAATTGCATCTCCCATAAAGTTCTTTAAACTTATGGAATCCTCATCAAAATCAAAGTTTGAATATTCCACCACACATTTTCCAAAATATAGTATGGTGGACTTCTCAAGTAAAGGATTTTTTTATGAGCTGTTTTCTTTACATAAAGCCAGGAAAAATTATATTACTCATCAATACTACTGTATTTCAAACAACACAAAATACAGGATGGTGTTCATGATCTCTATAGTAATTTGTACTTGATGCTGGGAAACAAGTTTCTATAATTATAGTAACTAATTAATTAAACTAATTACATATCTTGTGGTTAGTATACAAGTCTCTATCATGTTAGTCTGTGATAAAACCACAGGCATCATTTTTACTTAGGCCAAGAAGTCCTGACAACAATTTCTTAAAACATTCCTTTGGACCAAAATGCTTCCTTGGTCTGTGTGGTCTAAGAGCTTATTTGCCTCTGAACATGTTCATGTGGTTCCAGGAAATAGTATGAAGGTCTTTACACTGCAAGGATGGATTTGCCCAAATCAATTTGGCCCTTTAGACAACCATGAGGGTCGAGGCAATAAGAAAATATCAAATTGGCAAAAAATTGCTTAATCAACTTGAGGCAAGTCAACCACAAGGCTAAACCCATCAAGCCAGCTCAGGTTTATGGACCGAATTCATTTAAATCTGGGCAGAAGAGGAGAAGCTGTCATTCCCCGTCACAGCAAATAACAGCAATATGGGTCAGATTACAGCAGACTTCAGAAATGAACCCAAGCCCCTCCTCCAGCCCAGCACAGGGTCTCACAAGGTCCTCAGCTCCTTTCTCTCTAGGGCACCATCAAGCCCAGGTCTGCCACAGAACATCTTTTAATTCAGAGGATCATGTGGCTAGGGGAGGGAATGGATGATGTGTACTCTCCAGCACCCACGTGGAAACCAGTTGTGGTGGTGTGTGCCTGTAACCCCAGTGCTGTGGCATGGAGACCACTGGATTCTGTGAGCTTGCTGGCCAGTCAGCCTATCCAAAACAGCAAGCTCTGGGTTCAGTGTCAGACCTTGCCTCAAATGTAAGATAAAAGGGGCTGGCAAGATGGTTTAGCAGGTAAAGGCACTTTCTGCCAAGCCTGATGTTCCAAGTTCAATCCCAGGATTCCATGTGGTAGGAGGAAGAATTGGTTCTTGAAATTGTGACCTTCATGGCACAGTGCACCTACACACACACACACACACACACTCACAGAGAGAGAGAGAGACAGAGACAGAGACAGAGACAGACAGAGACAGAGAGACAGAGACAGAGACAGAGACAGATAGAAATACAGACAACACACACACAGAGACACAGAGAGAGACAGAGAGAAATTAAAAGGCATCTGTCAATATTGACATCTCTCTTCAGGGGCGATGTTTCTAACAAGTGTTCTTTTCTCTCACCCACTTACAATTCCACCTCTATTATATATCATCTCAGAAATGGTCACACCTGTTGACACTCAGTCATCACAACAAAATCCCTGAAACATGACAGGAAGATGCTTTGAATTTGTTTGTGCTTTTAGCTATTTCTGAGGGAAAGGTGGTTTTGCTGCAATCCATTAAAGCCACACACTGTAGGCAACAAGGCTAAAAGTCTGTCACAGAAAAGTGCCACCTGTAGCCACTCTGAAAGGAAGGTCCTTGGCAAACAATAGTCTGAATGAGCCGGTTTAATCAGGCAGGAGTCAAGACCACTGAGACATAAATTAAGCATTCATCCTTGAGTAGCAGCCAAGCAGCCAAAGCCCCCATAATCCCAATTAATCCCATTTTGTGTGGTTGCCCTTGGGCCAAGGGCAGAGGGGAAGTGAATTTGCACGCTCTGGTTCCGCATCAGCTCTTACCTCTACAGGGGGTGGGCTAGTAATAAAGGCGTGCCCCTATGCATGTGCACTCTTGTGGAGGTGACGTGGTGGCACTTGGAGACCTCCCCCGCCCTGCTTCTGTGATTGTCAGTGAGAATTTACTTCAAGGGCACCCTCCACTTTCTGAGAGTCAAATGCTTGCGATCTGTTGAAGGTAGGTATGACACTATTTCTTCTGCCTTTGTTTGTACAACTGGCTTGACTTCCTATCACCTATGTCCATAGCCACATAGGATGAATGAAATGCTCTGCAAATCTTCCAGAAACTTGTCTCTGCCTCATTCATACTCTGATCTAGTAGAAAAGTTGACAAGTTTTGAAGACGGCCCTCTGGAGAGTGGGTCTTGAGACAGCACAGGGCTGCTGCTCTCTTTCCCTGTTCCTCGTGGGAAGGAACGGTGGGCTCCAGTCCCCATAAGTTCATATTACATGTGCTACAGACTTCAGTGCCCAGGGCCACAGAAGCCTATCGAGACATCAGCTGAGTGGGCAAGACTGTAGGGCAGAGGCTGACGTGTCCACTTACTGGCTGCTCCACACCTGGTCTTTTTTCCACATTGTTACACACTAACAGGCCCTGTCTCAAAGATTTCCTTGAAGTTGGGCAGTCGGGTGATCAGGCCCAGGCTTTCTCCAGTAGAACTTGAGCCCAGGTGACATGAGTCAAATAGTTTTCCTGGATATGCTCCTCCAGGCCCACCGTTTTCCCATTTCTGGTTGACAGGAATAAAGGTGCCTGCCCAATTCTGGGCTTCTGGAAGTCACATTTTAAAGGCAGTGGTATCCGAATTAACCCGGGTCCTGGAATGACAGCCAGGGGCATAGTTCTTAAGTAGAGGAGAGAGGGTTTGCACGAGCTGGTTGCATATCCACTCCTGTCTTTATAGGATTGAATTTGTAATAAAGGTCTAGAGCAATGTTAGGTGAGCAAAGCAGCATTTCCATTGTGCTTGGCTATTTATGTTTACTGATATAATTACTTATGTTAGCTGAATGTTTCCTCCAACCCTACCTACCCTAACCAGTTAGGCCCCAAACAGTAGCTTGTTGGAGAGATGTCCCAGAAGGTAAGAGCACTCACTGGCTGCTCTACCAGAGGACCCAGGTTCAATTTTCAGCACCTATAAGGTATTTCAACAACTGTCTATAACTAGTTTCAGGACATCCAATACCCTTTTCTGGCCTCTGAGGGTACCAGGTAGATACATGGTACACAAACATACATGCAGGCAAAATGTCCATCCACATAAGAAACAAAAAACAAAACAAAACAACAAACAAAGCAAACAAAATTAAGCTTCTTGACCCCTTGAAGAAGTATAGCCAGAGTGGTTAGTGTTCCTCAGTCCAGCCTCATGCTTTAGAAGCATCCTGCTGTTGTCAGAGCTCTGTCCTGAAGTGTCCCTGCCTCGCTGTCCTTTACAGTGCATAAGCGCTTTAGTTCTTGGCACAGGGGGTAGGGAGACACTAGGCTCTGAGAACACCTCTGTTTGGAGACCCAGACCTTGGTGGCCCTAGAGCATTTGTACAGCACTTTCCTCCAGACTGAAACATGCCCTCCAGGAGGGAGGAGGGAGGCTCCTGAGACTCAGAAAATGAACTTCACAAGTCTGAAAAGCTGAATCTTACAACCATACTGAGGGACTGTCCCCAAAGCTTAGGGAAGCAGTAAACAGCTGTTGGGAGACCTGTCGGGAGGTGGGGGTTGCTGCTGAGAGGAGATTCCCTTGCCTGTGGAGCTGCTTACAAGTTCTGAGGAGTCCCTGGTTTGCAGGTTTGAGAGTCAGCCTGCTTTTTAGAGATGTAACTGCATTTGAACCATCCCTGCCTCTGAAAGAAACCCCAACAAAAACTCACTTGTTCACCAATCCAAACACTGACAGCATTGTTACTGTGGTCTGTCATGAATTCTCTGTAGGGAGAGTAATGGGCGTGTTATGTCTCTCCAGAAAGTCTCTCACACAACTTACTGTCTGCTGGGTTACTTATAGCAGAGCATGGGAGGCAAGCTTGGTGGGAGCAATGGAGAGGTAGTCCTGATCTGGGTCCTAGAAGAAATCTGCATGCATCTCACTTCTGGGAAGCCAGAAAACCCTGCAACTTTCCACTCTAAATCAAATTTAGGAGTCTGAGAGCCTGTGGGCTCTTGTATTAACTGCAATGAGTTCTTGTCACTTGAAGTCTCTGTTAAATGAAGAATGTCAAGTTTAATTTCCAGAATTTCAGTTGTTTAAATAAATTTGTTAAAAAGAAATAAAATAATGTCTCCTGTTATATTTATCTTTGAAGATCCTAAGCATAAATTTGTTTAGAAGACAAAATAGAAAAGAGTATTAACATGCTCATGACCAATATACTGAAGAGATTGGATTTAGGGACTCTAATTAGCATTGAGAGCAGGACAAATGGGACATTAAGCACTTTGATCAGTGTTAAGTTTAAAGAAAACCACCTGTATTTCAAGTGGGCCCTGCTGTCATCACTGAGAGAAAGAAAAGCTATAGGGCAGTGGTCCTCAACCTTCCTAACGCTGCAACCCTTTAATCTAGTTCCTCATGCTGTGCTGTAATTTTGCTACTGTTATGAATTGTAATGTAAACATCTGATAAGAGACCCAAAATGTCATGACCCACAGGCTGAGAACTGCTGCTATAGGATAATTTGGAAGAACCAGCCTTGTTAGCAGTAAGGGGGAGAAAGTATAGGTGAGAGAGAGCTTCATTTACACCCAAAATGATTACTTAGGGGGAAAATATTCCTTGATTAAGTTCAGTCATGATCACGTCTGAGGTTTTGGAGTTTTAGCTCTTAGTTAGAAGTTAGAAAGAGACAGGAGGCAGTACACTCCCACAGATAACTCAAATCCCCTTAGATAGGTAACCCAATTCAAGCTGAATTTCTCCTGGTTTTTGCATGTGTTTGCTTTGTTTCGTTTCAAGACTGGGTCATGCTATGTAGCCCAGGTTGGCCTTTAACTCAAGATTCCCCCATATTTCAGCACCCAAGTCCTCAAATTAGGGGTTAACACTGCTACTCTCAAGTTCCAGGCATATCCAACCATCACTGTGGAACACATGGCTGACAGTTTCTTTAAAAATTGCTTAATAGGCCAGGTGCTGGTGGCACACGCCCTTAATTCCAGCATTTGGGAGGCAGAAGCAGGTGGATCTCTGTGAGTTTGAGGCCAGCCTGGTCTCCAGAGCGAGTGCCAGGTTAGGTTCCAAAGATATATAGAGAAACCCTGTCTTGAAAAACCAAAAAAAAAAAAATTGCTTAATATATTAGATATTGGGCACTTCTCCCAAATAAAAAAATATTTCTGTGTACACAAAAAGCTGTATGAATTTTTCACAGCAGCTTTTACAGTAATATAAAAAAAACCCAGTAGCCACAAAAATGTCCAACTAGAAGTGATTGATTTAAAAAAAAATAGTGGGACATCCATATCATGATATTCTTCTACCTGGTAACAAAGAGAAACCAACTATTGCTCCATGCAAAAACTTGAATATCATCTTGAATGATAAAAGTTGATCACAAAAGAACTTTGGATAGATTCATATCTGACTTCATAGATGTAGCTTTCTCAACATGTCATTATCACTATCGAAATGAAGAACACATTAATGGTTCTCAAGGATTAGAGATGGTGTGGGAGGAGGGAGGTTGGTACATTAGAAAGTAAGACTCTATTACACATGGCTCAAGTCATTCTTTTTGTGTGAATGTGTGTATGTTTAGTATGCATGTGTTTGTGTGTGGTGTGGATATGTGTGTATGTAGTGTGCATGTATTTTGTGGTATACAGGAGAACTCATGTGTGCTGTGAGTGTGGAGACCAGAAGTTGATGTCAAGTATCCTCTTTGATGGCTTTCCATGTTGCTAATTGAGACAGAGCCTGTCTTTCTGAGTCCAGAGCTCACACTGCTCAGCTACCCTAGCTAGCCATCTTGCCCCAGTGGTCGCCTCCCCCCACTTCCTGATGCTGGTATTATAGGCTGGCCACCACACACACCTAGCCTTTACTGGGAGCTGAAGATCCAAACTCAGGTTCCCATGTCTGAAAACATTTTCTGACTGGCCTACCTCTTTCTAAGTCATAGCAGAAGTCATTTCTTTTTGCTTGGTAGATCAGGCTGGCTCACAGAGATCTGCCTGTCTCTGCCTCCCAAGCACTGGGATTAAAGATGTGAGCCACCAACGCCCTGCTCAGAAGTCATTTCTTAACTGCACTTTGAATTCTAAGTCTTTATTTTCATTTGTGTTAAATAGTTTTTGGAAAGGAGTGACCAGGGCCACATTGAGAGTGATGGAAATGCAATGTGTATTTTGCCACATGGAGGAAGAGGTCAGATGGTTTCTTTGGAGAAGTTTTGAAAGTGACTTAGATGCTCCAGAAGACAATTTATTGGCAATGGAATAGAGAGAACAGGATTTTTGCTTCTATTTATTGCATGTCTCCTGAATTTAAGCACCGAGTCTTCTCTCCAGCCCCACTCCTGCACCTTAAATGCACATCTTGGAGTAGGTTTCTTTCCATCCTTCTTTCCTTTTGCTTTCTTTCTCTTTCTTCTTGTATGTACATATGTACGCATATGTGTGCAGGCACAAGTGTGCATGTGTGCATGCATGTCTGTGTGTAGACAAAAGGTCAACACTGGATGCCTTTCTTGGTTGCTTTCCACCTTATTTTGGAATAAGACCCCTCATTAAACCTGGAGCTCACTAACTGACTAGAATGTCTGCCAGCAAGCTCCAGGAATCTCCCTGTCTTCACCCCCTCAGAGCTGTAGTTTTTTATTTAGATTATAGGGATCTGAACTCAGATCCTACTTGTGCAGCCAGCATCTTACACACTGAGCCATCATACCGTACCTTAGCCTTAGGGTAGGTTTTATAATGCAAATGATTTACTGTTTTCATAGCATCAACATATCTTTTAAATATTAGTAAACAAAAATGTGGAGATGGAAGTTTAAACATTTTCCTGATAAGAGCATGCAACCTATGAGCCCCACAACCCCCAAACACAGGGCCTGGCTCTGGCATTTCGTTCAATAGGTGCACGGTCAATATCTGGCAGATGTGGGGCCCTGGTGTTCTTCTGTTAGAATGCAGATTGCTCTTTTCTGTACGAGGGAAAACTGTACCTCAACATCCAACAGGTAAGCTGAAGAGAGGGCCCAGCAGTGAAGAAAGCATCTGCTGCTCTTGCAGAAGACTGGTGTTTAGTTCCCAGCACCCGTGTCTGGTGGCTCACAACTCTAAGTCCAGATTCAGGGCATCTGAAGCCCTCTTCTGGCCTCCATGGGCACTTTCACACATGTGGCACACACTTAAAACAAATCTTCCCAAAAGAAAGAAAACAGTGTCTGTTCTTTATCTTCAATCCAATCCACACAGAAGAGATGCACTGTTGTCTCTAGACTCCACTGAAGGCAGCAGTTCTTTCATTAGAGAGCTCAAGCCTTCATCCTTCAATATTTATATTCTTATTAGTTAAATTGAGATGAAAACATCTTTAAATATCTTATGACCAAATACTGTGGTTGTTAACACAAACCTCAGGGAAGGAATTTTTCAATAAAGATAAAACAGGAAGCTTCATCTCGAAGTTCTATTTGCCTTGTAATTTGGAACCCAGGGAATTTTTGGTTTTTGGTCTTTTTCTTCACTCAGCATACATTTTCTGGGCATTCTCACCTACCCCTTGAGTTGTAACTGCTGTCACTGTTGCAACTATAGTAACACTGTTCCACTATGGAAATGCTGTTACACTATGGTAACACTGTTCCACTATGGTAATACTGTTGTTACACTATGGTAACACTGTTGTACTAACAGTAAAAGGCTAACATTGTGACTTTGTGCCACATCTTCCAGACTTGTGTCCACACTCAGCTGCCCTCAGAGAATCTTCTATCATCAATGTCCCCAACCCAAATGGAAAACCTTGTCTCCTTTCTCTCCTCATTTCAATCATGTTCCTTTTATTAGATTTCTTGTTGTCTGTAATTCACAGGGTCATCCTAGCTAGTAATATAGCAGTTATCTGAGATTTTTTTCTCATACACTACACTGTTAATTTTTATTTTTTCTTCATTTCCTCCATGTATTATACTTAACTATGTGGAATATGCAAATCCTACTTTCATTACCTGTGGCTGAGATAAAATACCCTGACAAAAGCAATTTAAGGAAGAAAATATTTATTTGGCTCATAATTCCAGGTTATATTTTATCACAGTGGGGAAATGAAGTAGCAAAAACTTGAAGCAGCTAGTCACAGCACAGTCACAGTAAAGAGCAGAGAGCAAAGAATTAATGTAATGCCCTGGTGATAGTGCTTAGCTCACTTTCTTCACTCTTATATAACCTTGACTGCCCTGCTTGGGGAATGGTGCCACTCACAGTGGACAGGTCTTCCAATTCCAATTACCATAATCAAGACAATCCTTCCAACAGACATGCCTACCAGTCAATCTAATTTAGATGCACTTCCCAGGGGACTTAGGTTGTGTGAAGTTGACCCAAATGTATGAACATGGATTCTGTGTTAGTTTCATTTCCAGGTGCTGTCATAAAATACCCTGATAATAGCAACTTCGGGGAGAATTGCCACAAACACAGTTTAAATATGCAAGAAAGCCAGTTTTAAAGGGTTCATGTGATGCTATGTACAATCCAAATATACAAAACAGAAGCATGGGTTATTTGACACATACATGCATTTCAAAGCCAAAATTTAAGGGCAGGGGAGATGGCTCAATGGGTTAAAGTACTTGCTGTGTAAGTATGAGGTCTGTAGTTCATATCTCTAGTAATCACATAAAATCCAGACATGCATAGCAGCCCATCTGTAAGACCAGAGCTCATGAGATGGAGACTGGGAACCCAGGGCCAAGCTCTGAGTTCAGGGAAAGCCCCTCCCTCTGTAAATAAAAAGTGGAAAATAATTTAGAAAGACATGTGAATGTCAACACTTACATTCATACATGTGCACATACACCCCTGCATGTTTGTCTACAAACATGTATTTGCACATATACACACATACACATGTGTGCACACAGAACAAAATTTCATGCACAACAATGATACCCTCCTAAGTATGAAGAGAAAGAGGAAGTGTTGGGGATACAGTTACCTCTGGGTTTTCAAGACAGGGTTTCTCTGTATTGCTTTGGAGCCCTCCTGGAACTCACTCTGTAGACCAGGCTGGCCTTTAATTCACAGACATCCACCTGCCTCTGCCTCCTGAGTGCTGGGACTAAAGGTGTGAGCCACCAATGCCTGGCTAGTTTCATCTCTTGTTTTAAGGTGGCAAAATACTGACATATTAAATCTAGGTAGGAGCTGCATGTGTGCCAGTTATACTGAAGTATTTTATCAATAATAAAAATTAATGGGGGTCAGTTGGGTAAAGGCACTTTTTACCAAGCCCAACTACCTGACTTTAATCCCATGGTGAAAGAGAGAATCAACCTTTGACCTACACACACACACACACAATGTAATTTTGTTTTGTTTTTCAAGACAGGGTTTCTTTGTGCAACAGCCCTGGCTATGCTGGAACTCTCTTTATAGGCCAGGCTAGCATCAAATTCAGAGAGATCCATCTGCCTCTGCCTTCTGAGTACTGGGATTAATTAATTAATTACACAATATAAAGTTTAAAAACTTAATGAAAATAATTTTAATTCCTTGCTCCATCCTCAATTCTCCATGCTGACATCATTCCAAACTATCAACATATCCTTGAATGGTCCTTAGTGTTTCTTCTCTGTATGTGCATATTTTATTCTCTCTGTCTTCATCAGGTAAATGCTCCTTCATTCTTCATCACTTGAGCTAAGAACATCTCTTCCAACCCAGTAGATCAATTTTCAGTTTTTACCTTTATCTCAGCAAGACTGACCATGCATTCATTGTATTTTGACTATACAATTGATATCATATCTTAAGTACTCAATAAGAACTCAATATCATGCTAGACCTCTATACCATGAATCCACTGAGGGCCAAAAATATATTTTATCTTAAGGCTCAGCAAGTGTTTGATGAATGAAACACAACCTATGACCATTGTTGTTGAAACACAACTAGACCATTAAATGTATCTAGTTTTTTGCAAACTGATATAGCCTTCACTCCAAGGCAAATGAAAACACAGTTTTAAATTAATAAGTTGAAATTCTTCTAAAACATTTATTTGGGTTAGAATTTTATCATTCACAGCTGTGTGTTGGTGGTGCTCACCTTTAATCCCAGCACTCAGGAGGCAGAGGCAGGTGGATCTCTGTGAATTCAAGGCCAGCCTGGTCTCCAGAGCGAGTGCCAGGATAGGCTCCAAAGCTACACAGAGAAACCCTGTCTCAAAAAACCAAAAAAGAAAAAAAAAGAATTTTATCATTCACAATTTGGGTTGGGCATCCCAACCTTGACTCATGGAACGACCTATAAGATACTGTACAGAGGAAGAAGGAGGGGGGCTAAGAGTCGGGCACTGTTGCTCACTGTGTTGCCACAGTGTGCTGTGAGGTGCCAGGGAAATGAAGTGCTTCCTTAAGAAGCCACATCAGAGAGGTGAGCTAAGGAAACAAGGGAGCATGTCCTTACCCACTGGCTTAACTACTAGAGCTGCCTTTCCTTAATCCTTGAAGACCCTACCATCAGGATCTGCCATTTCTGTTGCCACCATGACAAACACACCTAACAGAAACCATTTAAGGAATAAAGGAATTCTTTGGCTCAAGAGATTTCAGCTGGGTCACCACAGGGAAGGAATGGAAACAGTGTCAACAGGAGTGGGAAGTGGCTGGTCACCCTGAGTGGGCTGGTCACCCTGAGTGAGCAGAATTAAAGACGATTGGACTGAAAGCTTGTGAAAACCCTCAAAGGCTCACCCCTATTATCTAAACCCCCAAGCAATTTAGACCCACCATCTAGACCCCAAACCATACCATCAACTGGGCCTCAAGTGTTCGAACACAGGAGCCAGCAGGGGACCTGTGACTCTGGTTAAGGTCTCTACTATCCACAACAAAAGAACAAATGGAGGGACTGAATCCAGTAGTAGTCCACCTTGGAATGCCCTTTCACAGTCCTTTTTAAAGGACTTGTGTTCGAGGATGGTCTCCAGGCAGAAACATTGGATCATTGTATCACTTGCATTTATAAACAACCAAAAGACAGAGGTGAGGAATGAAAGTGGGCATAGAGCAAACAGCTGGAAACAGTGAAACGCTACCACCTGGTTGCTTGTTCATTTGGAGGGAAGGTGTGAAGTAAAGACAGAAAAGGGGCTCTTTGGTCAACCAAGAAGCCTAGATGGCAGTCGCAGACTTTCTATACAAGAGTTAACCACAGCATTTGCCAATGCTCTGCTGCTACCCAGAGAGAGATCTGGCTGTTTCCTCCATTTCTCAGTTCCCTAAAATCAGGAAAGTGACTTCATGCCAATACCCCATGCTGCAAGGCAGAGCTCATCTGTGTGGTTCTGGCCAGAAGGTTGCTTGATACCATTGTTAATGTCCACTAGAAGACATCTGATGTGAAATTTGTAATTGAAATGTTATGAGATGTTTAGCATATGGATCCTTCACATCCACTTAATTGCCAGTTTAGTAATCATTTTATGTAATGAGGCATTATTAATAATATGTGAAACACTAAATTGACGTAATGCCCTAAAAACGTAATATGACATTTGCCACCAAAAGAATATTATGATTCCAGGTGCCTTGACCATGGTTTCAAATTATGTGATGGTCCCTAAAGTGGCAAATCAGTCTTTAGACGCAGCTTGGCTCTGATGAGGTTCTAACTCATTCTCCATGTGAGTAGCAGGGGTTTTTTGTTTATTGTTTGTATTTATTTGTTTTGTTTTAACAAAAAGTACAAAGTTTCGCTTGTATTTGTGGCCACCATGGCAGCTCCCTCTTGAAGCTCCCATGCCACTTCCCATCTCCTCGGTGCTCTTCTATGGCTAAGTGGCACCTGCTGTGGCAAGAAGGGGATAAAGGCAGGATGTAAGGAGGAAAGTCAAAAGGGTCATAGAAGCCAAGCACTGAGAACATTCTAGAAGCAGAGACAAAGTGATACTAACAAACACTTCAAACCTCTACCATTCAAGAGCTGGAGAGGTGGCTCAGAGGTTAAGAGCACTGGCTGCTCTGCCGGAGGACCCTGATTTAATTCCTAGAACCTGCATAGCCACTCAAAACCATGTCTAACTCCAGTTCCCGGGATCCGAAGCCATCTTCTGGCCTCTGTAGGCACAACATACATGTGATGCCCAGGTATATATTAAGGTAAACTTACACAAAATAAAAATAAATACAATTCCAAAAAAGTTTTAACTAAAAGAAAAAAAATCTCCTTACATTAGTGCCACCTCTATCTCTTCCTCCTCCTCCTTCTCTTTTAAAAAAATTCTTACTCTTTATTTTAATATAAATCCAAAACCTTACCTGCGGCTATGGCTATGTTTTATAAGCCCCAACGGAGCAGGGCAAGTGAGGGCCCATACTTTTATGTATTTGCAAGTTATAAAGGAAGCTAATAACTTAAATAAAATGTGATTTTGCTTGCCACCTTGGCAAAAGTGCTGCAATGAAAAAATAGAAATATGCCAAAACTCAATCTTTGTATGACTTAAAAGTCATATGAAATATAAATACCAAACACTGATAAATCTAGTTTTTACTATGAATACTAGAATATCCCATTGGAAGGCTGGTGATATTTCTCTATGTAACAATTTAAATTCACAAAGAATTGAG
The DNA here is from genome assembly GCF_003668045.3 of Cricetulus griseus. NCBI lineage: Eukaryota > Metazoa > Chordata > Mammalia > Rodentia > Cricetidae > Cricetulus > Cricetulus griseus. Next base: position 313,332,971 of record NC_048595.1, on the reverse strand, counting down.
ATTCCTTCCTTTTATTGCAACTTAATTGCTGAAGGTACTGTAATAATTAATGTTTTAGCATAACTTGTGTTCTATCAACAGTAAAAACTTAAGTGACTAAATGATAGAGCATAATTATATATGGAAGATGGATATCGGATAGCTTTTGTAATATTTGAATTTAAGTAAAAACAATATTGCTTGCATATTTTCCAAAATTTATTTATTTTTCTAAAATTCAAAGGAATTTCATAAACTAAAATGGCAAACTAAATTGTAGCAAAATTAAAATATATGTGTGTTAAGAATAATATAGTCAGGTGGTAGTGGCATATGCCTTTAATCCCAGCACCCTGGAGGCAGAGGCCAGTGAATCTCTGTGAATTCAAGGCCAGCCTGCTCTACAGAATGAGTTCCAAGACAGCCAGGGCTATACAGTGAAACCCTGTTTGGAAAAAACAAACAAACAAAGAAGTATATAAACTAGTCCATTCTTCCAATTGTTTCTAACCCACAAGGGCCACCATTGCCAGTGTGGTGTGCACCTGTAAGTCAGGTTGGCATTCACCTGAAGCAAGAAGAAACAAGAGTTTGCCTGTCCAGAACTCGTGGGAAAGAGTGTTCCACCACACCCAAGTCTATTGATTTCATGGCATGAAGTATTTGACAAGTTTATTAATTTGTTGTTTCTTTTACCTAAGCATTGCAGCTACTAACACCCCCCTTTTGTCAAAAACAGTGTTCACCTTTGAAGATGAAGTGATCCAACCCACTGTGTTCTCATCCCTAGGATGAGGCCAAGGGAATGTTTCCAGGGGCTGGACAAGTGTTAAGTCACATGAATTGGTAATTTAGGCATGGGTTATATGTTCTCAACACTAAGCAACTGGTTCCAAGTGCCTCTTAGCTAATACTCTTGGTGACTCTAAAGTACAGGCCCCACAGTAAGGTCCCCTCTTGCCTGGATATAAATTCATTATACTCATAAGGATGTAAGTAAGTGTTAATTACACACCAGCTAATAACACTGCCTCACAGACTTGGAAATCACACACACACACACACACACACACACACACACACACACACACACACACACACACAGAGAGGGGGACAGAAAGACAAGACAGAGAAAGAGACAGAAAGGGAGGGAGGGAGGAAGAGGAAGAGAGGGAGAGAGAGAGAGAGAGAGAGAGAGAGAGAGAGAGAGAGAGAGAGAGAGAGAGAGAAAAGGAGAGAGAGAGAAAGGAGAGAGAGAGAGAGAGAGAGAGAGAGAGAGAGAGAGAGAGAGAGAGAGAGAGAGAAGCTCAGATCATTGTATATATGTGGGAGAGTGGCTATCCTCTTTGGAATTTTGTATCTCTATCCAAGGCTAGTTCAACTGGCTTGCATAGGAACTGCCATACTGCTTATTAAATATTAAAGTATGTCCATACCACATATTAAGTAGCAGCTGCCTTGAACCCCAGGTTCAACAACCCTCATGTCCCCTCCTCTTTTCCTGGGATCTTCTCCTCACCCACACAGGATCTTTTCAAGACTGAGACTGTGTCCATGCCCAAGCCTCACAGATTTTCCAGTTTTGTTACTGTTTTGTGTTTTGTTTGGCTTTGAGACAGGCTCAAGTGTAGCCAAGGCTAGCTCAAACTCACCGTGTAACTGAGAATAACTGAATTCTTGATTGTCCTGCCTCCCTCCACCACACAAATGCTGAGATTGTAGGCATGTGTTACCACACCCAGCCTCTGTACATCTTACAGCAGATTGGAGAGAAGCTCAGGGGAAAGGACAGTGGAGCCACACTGCTCACACTTGTGCCAGGTAGACAGATTGTAGAGAGCTTCTCCTCTCGGTGGGATAGCTCTGGGTGGCACCTGCTCCTCTGGGTGATAGAGGGGATGCCTTTCATTGTGCGGCTGCCACTGAACTCTCACTCAGGGTCAACTAGGAGTGCTGATTTCCATACTGACAGATGTTCAGTGGCTTTTGTCAAATGAGTTGGTGGCCTTTATCCAGTTCTGAGGGCCCAGATGTCCATATCACCAAAGTCACTATGGTAATCTGATGTGTGATCTGACTAAGGTCTTTTTGTGACCTTTTGGCTCAACCTCTAAGATTGAGTGACAGTGATTGAGGCCCCAACTTACAGTTGTCTGTCCCCATTACCCACCCATTGCAGCTAAACCTAGCATTTAATCTTCAGGAAATATAATTTGTCAACTTTTCAGAAAACCTCAGCAAGAAAGCAATAATTGTTTAAATTAATGATGTTATTTTCATGTTGTATGTTTTCTCTACTGAATGTTCAGCAGAAGCTGGTAAAGGTGATGAAAGGAAGGAGAGGGTGACATGAGGCATTTCTCAAAACCTAAGCCAGTGCCTCTTCCAGCCCTAGGCTGAGGGCAGCCTGGGGTTTCTTCATGGATCCTAGCATTGTGTATTTTGATCACAACCGCATTTAGAGACACAGTCAGGTTTGATGTTTTCTGAATTTACACAATTTGTACACCTCTTTTTTAGGGAGGAGAATACAGATGCTTGCCTGGCATATGTGAGATTTTAGGTTTTATTCCCCAGCCTAAACAGAAGAAGAGAGGGTGGGACCTGGAGGGAAAGGGAAAAGGAAAAATGGAGAAAACAAAGAATATTAAATTCAAGTTGGTAAAGAACCAATCAGGGGTTAGAAGGGACCCCTCCAACTGAGCAGTTCCAAGGCTAAACATCACTGGCTCACAGTGATCTCAATCTAGTCGACTCTCATGGGCAGTAGGCAGTAGGCTCTGGGAAGCCTGGGCAGCAGGCTCGGCTCTCCTTGAGGGGTAGGAAAAAGGTTCACATCTCTTGGTGGTAGGCCTCAGGCATTGGGAAGCTGTGATCTTGTTTGTCACTTGTAGGTTATTTTTTGTTGTTGTTGCTACTGGGTGTAGTTTAAGGGAACTGCAAGTTGGGCAAAATCTAGGCTTACATCTCAAGAGAAAATGGATTTTCTGTCACTTAAAGGAGGTCTGATTAATGGGCCACTCCCATATAAACTCTTGATAAAATGTAAACTGTGTAGCCAAAGGAAGAAAGGGTAAACTTTGTGCTGTTTCCTTCAAGTTTAAAAGTGGGGATGGCTGGTGTTCACTGCAAGAAAGCTCCTCCAAGCCAACTATACAATGGAAATTATGGGATGGCCTGGGAGCAGAGCAGGCAGCAAAATGTGCAGACAGATTTTCCTTTCCTTAGGCGCAGCTGAGGATGGCCATTATCATGGCCACAGTCAGAAATTTTAAGTGAGATATTGTTTCTGAAGTCTTAGTTTTACTTAGCCTAAAAAGTAATTTCTAGAAACCTTGGGTCTACATTTTGGTAGATGAACTAGTTTTGAGAGTGAAGAGCCTCAGCCCTCAGTGGAGCATTGTTAAAGTGGTTTTAGCTCCTCCTTTCCTTGCACACAGCTCCTAAGCCCCTCCCATTTTCTTAAATGATAGGGACATCAGGAGAACGTCTTGTTCTGACATTAGGTCTTCAAATCCAGTTCCTGCCATGGAGCTCCAATGCCCTTTTCTGTTTCCTTAGTGATTATGATTTGTTGTTCCTCCAATAAGGTGACTTGGTGATTCCCTAAACACTTCATGGTCATGAGCAAAACCAAGTCACATTAGAAGATTGGGACCTTCAGTTTCAGCCCCGTCCTTCCTCTGGGACTGGAGGCTGTGCTAACTAATGGTCAGCCTTCCTATGCGAGGAACCTTCATACACACTCCTTTAAAATAGGCTTTCTACCGCTTCCAGAATGGACAGTGTGTTCATGTACCAGGAAGGCTGCAGACCCCAACTCCGCAGGGACAGGAGGTCCCATGTAAGGAACCTCTCAGATTCCTGCCCATGTGTCTCTTCATCTGTGTCCTTTATAAAAAACATTAAACGTGACTTTCTGGGTCTGTGAGCCATGACAGCCAAGTTATCATTGGGGATCTTGAGGACCTTTGAACTTAGTCAACTTGGAGAGAAGTGCAGATTGACATGTAGACCTACTGTGTATTAGTGACATTTCTGTGTGTGTGGTCTGTGAGACAGACGCCTTTGTTGTGAAGGCCATGCTAACACCAGGTAGTCAGTGTTCTAACTTCAGGGAGTTAGCATTAAATTGAAATGTTGGATACCCAGGTAGGAGAACTGGCCAGTATAACCACACACACACACACACACACAGAGAGAGAGAGAGAGAGAGAGAGAGAGAGAGAGAGAGAGAGAGAGAGAGAGAGAGAGAGAGGTGATCATAGAACTCTTAAAAGTTGCAGAGAAAATGGTTTTCCTTGTAAATTATGAAGAAGGTAGTACATGAGCAACCTCAGGGCACACTAGGGTAGGGCTAAAGGGCCAGGCCCCTTAATAGTCTGCTCTGCTCTTGGGTAGAGTACTCTTGGGTAGAGTGGGATTTGGGGTTCTGGAAATGAGGCTGAGTTAGTTATCTTGGTGTTTTAAGGTGAGCTATTTAGAAATATTTTTAGATTTCCCAATATTTGAAGTTGTTTTTGTTGTTTTATTTTGGTTTGGGTTTGACTTTGTTGTTTTGTTTTGTTTTTTGGTCTTTTGAGACAGGGTTTCTCTGTGTAGCCCTGCCTATCCTGGAACTCACTTTATAGACCAGGCTGACCTGGAACTCTGAGATCCACATGCCTCTGCCTACCAAGTGCTGGGATTTAAGGTGTATGCCACCATCACCTGGCAAAAGTTTCTCTCTCTCTCTTGTTTTTGCTTTTTTTGTTTGCTTTTGGGTTTTGCAGATAGAGTTTCTCTTTGTGTAGTCTTGGAACTCACTCTGTAGACCAGGCTGTCCTTAAACTCACAGAGATCCGCCTGCCTCTTCCCCCTAAGTGCTGGAATTAAAGGTGTGCACCACCACCTCCTGGATTTGAGGGTGATTTTTAAATATACTTTGGTCACTTACTTCCTGCTGTGCCATGCTGGCTACTCTTTAAATGTGTGACAGACACACCATCGGCTCCTGGGAATGCTCATGCCTGCTCAAGAAGAATATCTCCCCTCCATTTCTTTGCAGGAGAATTTTTTTTGTGGATTTTTTTTTATTTGAATTAGAAACAAGATTGTTTTACATAACAATCCCAGTTCCCTCTCCCTCCCTTCCTCCCCTACCAGCCCCCCCAACTAAAACCCTACCTATCACATATCCTTTCTTTGCAGGAGAATTCTATGTGTGGCCTTGGATGAAGCTTAATAATTGTATTCAAATCTTCTAGGCCATCACTGGTTTTCTGTCTGTCTTTCTGTCTGCTGGACCTACCAACATTGGAGAAAGAAAAGTCCATTTTAGAATGGCTGAAGATCTGCATGGGTGAAGATGCATCCAGGAAATAAGCAACCTACGGATTTTCATTAATAATATGAGAAATGTAAAACAAAGCCTAGTGTGGTGTCACATGCCTATAACCTCAGCTCTCAGGGGCAGCGAGGAGGCAGGAGGATCTCTGTGTGTTACAGGCCAGCCTGGACTATACAGCAAAGTCCTCTATTATCATACAAACCCCAAATAAATCAAGACTACAGTGAAATACCATTTCTTATTCATCTCATATGCAAAATTAAGCAAGCCTAATATCTGCAAGTGTTAAAAGGATATGGAACAAGAGATTTCTTACACATCACTATAAAAATAAAAATTACACAGCTACTTTGGAAAGATATAAGACATTATTTTGTAACAATGAACGTATATGTTCCATTTCTAGAAGCACAGCTAAGAGTACTCCCATATATGTAAATTTTTAAAAATGTGTAAAAGACCTCAACATAAAACCTGGTACACTTAACCTAATAAAGTTGAACACATTGGCACAGCAGACAACTTCCTGAACAGAACACTGACAGTACAGGCACTAAGAGCAACAATTAATAAATGGGACCTCATGAAACTGAAAAGCTGTGAAAGGCAAAGGACACCATTATAGTTGTTTTCTTGATTTTGCTTGTTTGTTTGTTTCACTGTTTGGGGGTCTGCCACCTAGCTCCCAAGTAAATACACAGAGACTTATTCTTAGTTAGCCTTACTTATTCTTACTTGTTTCAGGCCAGCTTTTCTAACTTAAATTATCCAGTTTCTCTTTAACTACATTTTTGCCTCTGGGCCTTTTACCTTTCTTTATTTTATATATCTTTCTTTTTTTCTTACTCTGTGGCTGGCTGTGTGGTTGGTTTACTGGCCTCTGGTGTCCTCCTCTCCTTCTTTTCTTCCTCCTTGTTCTCTTCCCTAAATTTCTCCTCTTATTTATTCTCTGTGTCTGCCAGCCCCACCTCTCCCTCTACTGCCTAGCTATTGGCCATTCAGCTCTTTATTAGACCAATCAGGTGTTTTAGGCAGGCAAAGTAACACAGCTTTACAGAGTTAAACAAATGCAACATAAAAGAATGCAACACATCTTTACATCATTAAACAAACATTCCATAGCATAAATGAATGTAACACATCTTCAACTTATACTCCACAACACACCATCAATCCAACAAAGTGTCAGTCTACAGACTACCAACTCCTCCATAGGATAGAGGACTAATATTCAAAATATATAAAGAACTCAAAAAACTAGAAACATAAGTGACAGCTCTTGTTGTCAAGGATGTGGAGCAAGGGGAACGAGCCTCCACTGCTGGTAGGAATGCAAACTTATATAGCCATTATGAAAATCAATCTACCACAACATACCAGCTATATCACTCTTGGGCATATACTCAAAGAATACTCCATCCTACCATAAAGACACTTGCTCAACTATGTTCATAGTGGCTTCATTCACAATAGCCAGAAATGGAAAAAACCTAGATGTCTCTCAGTGAAAGAATGGATAAAGAAAATGTGCTGTATTTACAAAATGAAGTATTACTCAGTATGACATAATGAAATTTGCAGGCAAATGGATAGAACTAGAAAAAATCATCCTGAGTGAGGTAAGTCAGATCCAGAAAGTCAAACATGGTATATACTCACTCATAAGTGGATATTAGCTGTTCAGTAAATGATAATCATGCCACAATACACAGATCCAGAAGAGCTAAAAAATGGGGGGGGGTTAAGTGGGGATGCTAGGATCTCCCTAGGAAATAGAATGGATTTTGTGAGTGGAGTGGGGACAGGCGGGAACGGGAACAAGGGGGATCAGGTGGTAGAATGGAGGGAGAGAGTATGGGAAGGAATGGGGGGCACAGAAACCTAATACAGTAGAAACTCCTAGGATCCTATACAGGTGACCCCAGCAAGGACTACTAGTAATAGAGAATTCAGAGCCTGAGTGGGACATTCTCTGTAACCAGGCAAGGCTTCCACTGGTGGGACTGAGACACCAACCCAGTAACAAAACCTTCAGCTTACAGTCTATTCTGCCTGCAAGATGTGCTGGAGCAATGGAGCTGCAGGACTTGCAGGAGTGGTCAACTAATCACTGGTCTAACTTGAGACCCACAACATGAGTAGAAACCCATGCCCAACACTTCCTGGATAACCTGAAACCAGAAGCTGGATACCCCAGAGATCTATGATAGGGAAAATATCATAATAATATTATTAAGTACTCATAGATCATTGCCTAGCCAAGTCATCATCAGAGAGGCTTCCAGCAGCCGCTGATGGTAGCAGATACAGAGACCCACAACCAAACATTAGGCATAGAAAGACCAAATTGGAGATCTCCACTGGGTCCCTCCCCTTGGAGCTCACAGAAGGGGGTGAAGAAGAATTGTAGGAGCCTAGAGAGGTTAGGGACTCCAGGAGAACACAACCCAAAGACAGGGCTCATAGAGGCTCATAGAGGCTCTATGTAGGGCTAAGTAGGGCTCATAGAGGCTCAGACACTGAAGTGCAATCACAGAGCCTGCACTGAGCTAGGTCCTTTGCATATATGTTATGGTTGTTAGCCTGCTGTTTTGGGAGACTCCTAACAGTGGAAGTGGGGGCTGTTACTGATTCTTTTGTCTGTTCTTGAGACTCTTTTCCTCCTACCGGGTAGCCTTGCCCAGCCTTGATATGAGGGTTTGTGCCCGATCTTACTGTATCTTGTTACATTGTGTTAGGATGATATTCCTAGGCCTGCTCTTTTCTGAAGGGAAAAGGAGGAGTGGATCTGGGGGAGAGGAGAGGTGGGGAGTAACTGGGAGGAGTGGTGGGGACTTGGAGGAATTGAGGGAGGGGGGAGACTGCGATCAGGATATATTGAAAACAAAAAAAAAATTTAAAAAATAAAAAATATGTGAGAAAGAGCTCATAGCAGTGTTTTTTCTAACAGCAAAACCCACGAAAGACTTGAATGCCCATCAACAAGAGAATCAATGAGAAATGGAATAGTAGACAGCAGTGACGAGGAATGAACAGTAACTGCAACTGTTTAGGGGCACTAAGTACCTCAGGATACATTTGAAATAAATCAGGTCCTAGACATTATCTACAGTTACGCAGAAGGTATTTGTGATACATATTTATGAAATTCAAAATAAGTAAAATAAATACTCATAAATAATATGTAATACTGTGCATGCAAGATAAATATATACTTTATGATCATGACTATCATATGGCAGAAAGGAGACAGTGAGGAGCACACAGGTGAATATAAGTTATTGTCAGTGTATAGATTTGAACAGTGACTTATGGGTATTCAAAGGGTAGGGAAACACATGGTCAATGAAGACTAAATATCATAGGCCAATAGCATTCAAGAGTCCTGTTCACTTAAAGTTCCATTTAAATATAAATAAATAGCGCTAGAGATGGAGCTCAAAGAAAGAAAGAGAGTGAGCTAGTTAAAGGAAGGCCAGAGAAATTTCAAGGTGCTATGAAGGGGCAGAAAGACCCCAGCTTCAACTGTCTGATTGAATTGTAGCCAATGTGTGGGCCAAACTTTCAGATAGCCGATCCCTGAGTTGTCAGTAGGCTCCACCCCACACAAGTTGGGCTGGCAGTGAACAGGTCTACTTGCCTTTCCAAAGGCGCTAGAGGCTCTGCTCCTGCGGGTTCAAGAGCCAAGTGGCTGTGAAGAGTGGACCATGGCCCTGACCTCTACAGACCCAGGCCAGTCCCTGTGCTGACAGGCCAGCTGCTGGATGACAACAGTGGGGCTTCTTTAGAGGGTGTAGCCAAGATCTAATGGTCTTTAAAAGCATGCTGGAGAAATAAGTTGCTCACTTTCACCATTTAACCCACCTTCCCATCCCCTTCTGGTTCCTCCCATTGGTCTCCAAAGCAAAAGACACTGCAGAGTCCTCTGGAAGCCAGATGACAAATTTCCATTGAAGCAGTCACTCATCAGCCTCCAGGTACAGGGCAGAAAGATCAAAGGAAGGTAAGAAGCATGCGTAGACACACCCTTCCAGGATTGTTTTGTTACTGTTGTGTTGTTCTTTTCTTTTCCTTCCTAATTTCCTTTCTTTCTTCCTCTCTCCCTTCTTCCCTCCCTCTCTCCCTTCCCTCCCCCGCCCTCAAGATAAGATCTCCCTATGTAGTAGCTCACTGTGTTGAGCAGGTTGGCCTTGAACTCATAGGGATTCACCTACTTCTGCTTCTCAGGCATGTGTGTGCCATCATGGCCAGTCCAGTCCAGTAAGGCTTTTTTTTTTTTTAACTTTCATTGATTTTCTGTGGATTTCACACCATGCCTCCAGATCCCACTCATCTCTCAGTCTCCTTGCATTCACCCTCTGCCCATGCAACCTCTCCCACAAAACAAAACAAAATTTAAAAGAAAAACCAAAACAAAGCAAAGAAAAAAATGAGAAGAATCTCATTGTGGAAGCTGTAGTGTGGTCAGTTGAGTCACACAGTTTGTCCTTTAGTCTATTCATCTTCACTTATAAGTGTTCTTTGCTGTGGGTCATTGATCTCGTCAGAGGCCTCTGGCTTCTGCTGCTCTATCGATAATGGGCTCTCCCTGGGGCTCCTCTTGGGTATCCTGATGTTCTTTGTCGTGGAGATACTGCTGTTTTGGATCTGTAGCGTTGTCCCCTTCACATGTTCCAACAGTTCATAGATGAAGTGGTTATTGGAGTGAGCAAATTCATATCCCTGGTTCTAGGCCTGGGTGGTAGTGGGTTGGTCAGCCTGCCAGCTTTCCCCCATTGTCACTCTCCAGCACTGCCTTGGCTAGTTTACCCAGTGCAGACTGCAGCAAGGGGTGGGGTCAGTTCTGCTCTCAGGTCCTCAGGTCCTGGTCATCCACATTCACACCACGTGGGCCACCTCTACTGTTTTGAACAAGCAAGGTTCAGGGCCCTCTCTCCTTGATTGCTGTAGGGGACATGGTAGGGGGAGGGAGGAGTGGCCAGCTCTGCTGTTCTCATGCCACCTGGACTAGCTCACCTGCCAGGGTGCAGGACCTGCTCTCCTGGATGCTGCAGCCAATGAGGTACAGGGCTAGTTCTCTAGCCTGGGATCACTCTTGTGCAGGTAGCAATGGGTAGAGGAGGAAGGCATCTTTCTCTCTCACGCCACCACACGGCAGATGAGGGGTACAGAGTCAGCTCTGCTGCCTTCACACCAGCAGAGTCCACACATGTGGTTCCTATGATCCCCTGTGCTAACACTGGCATGAACATCATCTCAGACCCTAGCTGCAGCAAGACCACAGACTCAGACATGGCTCTCGGACCCTGGCTCGGACAACATCTTGGCCCTGGGAGAGTGCAGGCCGCTCAGATCAGCATGGCCTTGGCAACTACATGGCCCTTGGATACCCACCTAGCCATAGTTACAGCTCAGACCCTGGGCATCTGGGTGGCCTCTAGTGGCAACGTGGGCCATGGACATCAATACAGACCCTGACTGTGGTAGGACCACCAACCAAGACATGGTCTAGGCAGCAGCCTGGGCTTGGATACCACCATAGTCCCAGGTAGCAGTTCAGACCACCCGTAGCATAGGCCCATGGCAGCACGGCTGTTGAACTCCATCATAGCCCCAGGTGGTAGCCCAGACCACAGGCCTCTACACAACCCTCAGGGGCAACAGGAGCCACAGACATCAACACAGGCCCCTCAGCTGCTTCAGGACCTTGGACCAAGACTTGACCCTTAGCAATAGCCTAGGCCCAGACATCACCTTGGACACAGGTTGCAAGTAGGTCGTTCCTGTCAGCCTGTCCCTCACCATCCTCACCTCTTCAGGTCCATCTCTCTCCCTAGCCCATGAACCATTCTGCCTCTGTCTCTCTCTGTCTTCCATTTCTGCACCCCGTAGTTGCTCACCATAATAGCCTCCTAACGCTGGGCAGACTCGTGGTTGAGTCACAGTTGACACTTGGCTGACTCCTGCCTGCCCCAACCACAAGGATGGCATAGAGATGTTGGTCTTCATCTCTTGCATACCTGGGCCTAGAAACTACAGGCTTGGTATGATGGTAACCAACTGCCTTTCGCTGAAGGTGCTGGTCAGGCTAGTTGTGCTCCTCCCCCCACCACGACCAGGGGATTTGAGGGGAGACAATCTGTGCCCTCCACTACTCAGGCCTGGATAGTGCCAAGTGGCTCCTGGTTGGTTGTGACCCCACCCCCACCCCACAGCGAGGCTTTTAAGAAGACTTTTCCACCAGTCTTTCCCTTCCCTCCTAATGTAAACAATGCCCAGAATCACAGTTATCACATTTTCACCACAGAATGTGCCGAGTTCCACTCCCATCCATAGTAGGTATGAACCACTTAGTCCCACAGTTGTTTAACATCAGGCTTAGGTTATTCACAGACAAATGCTATCCAGACTAATTTAGAAACGCTGCCCAAATCTCCAGTGCATCAACTCAGGAAGCCATTTCTATTCCTTTCGGTGTACTAGACAATAAGCATCAGTTTGGGATAATTGGAGTTAATATTTTATATTTCATAAAAGTGAGAATCATTTATCTTCATTTTTAAAATGTAAAATGAACATAATTTAATTGACAGCAGAAACAAGCTGAAAGTCAATAATGTTTCTTTTATATGCCTATTAATTGACAGATAACCCAAAATTTTTCTTTTCTTTCTTTTCTTTTTTCTCCTCCTCATTTAAGTTAGCTCAATTCGGGAGTAAATAAAGTAACAAATTTGTATACATAGCTTTTCTACTTAGAATATACAATTTCCAGACTTTGGGTCTGGTTAATTTTGATATTTTTTTTATTTGCAAATTCTCTTTAGAATAAATTTGTTTTTAAAAACCATCTGCCACACTGGGCAGTGGTGGGGCACACTTTTAATCCCAGCACTTGGGAAGCAGAGACAGTTAGATCTCTGTGAGTTTAAGGCCAGCCTGGTCTACAAAGAGAGTTCCCAAGACAGCCAGGGCCACATAGAGGGGCCCTATCTTGAAAAAACAAAAAACAAAACAAAACACAAAAAATACCCTAGCTTTCAAATTAAAAATATGGCAAAAGCCAAAATAATGTAAGACAGCTTTCTGTAGTTGGGAATAAAGAAAAAAAAAGGCATCTATAAAAGGCTGCATTGGTGTTTCCAAATCATTACCACACTGTGTGTGACATGTTAGGCCACTGGGAAGTCACATGGCTTTTTAGTAGTAACTGGGATTTTTTAAATCAGTTAACACTTGACTACCATTGGAGAAGTTTAGCATTAAGTGAATTCAACTGGTGGATTTTACAGTAAAAAAAAACTTGCCTTCTCATTTAATGTTTATAAACAGCTTCCTCCTCTCCTTCCTCCTCCTTTTCTTCCTCTTCCTCCTTCTCTTCCTTCTTTTTCTTGAATCCTTCTGGCTATATATCCCAGTCTGCTGGCCTCAAACTTTTGATCCTCCTATCCCAGACTCCTGGATGCTGAGATTACTGATTTGTGCCACCATCCCCAGGGTAAATCCTAATATTTCTTATGAAGCAACTGTATATAGACTGTTGTACTGGTTTTGTGTGTAAACTTGACACAAGCTAGAGTCATCAGAAGAAGGAGCCTCAGTTGAGGAAATGCCTCCTTGAGATCCAGCTGTAAGGTATTTTCTCATTTAGTGATCAATGGGGGAGGGCCCAGCCCATGGTGGTGGTGCCATTCCTGGGCTGGTGGTCCTGGGTTCTATAAGAAGGTGGGTTGAGCAAGCCACGAGGAGCAAGCCAGTAAGCAGCTTCCCTCCGTGTCCTCTGCATCAGCTTCTACCTCCAGGATCCTACCCTGTTTGAGTTCCTGTCCCGACTTCCTTCAGTGATGAACAGCAATGCTGAAGTGTAAGCCAAATAAATCCTATCCTCCCCAGCTTGCTTTTTGGTCATGGTGTTTCATTGCAGCAATAGAAACTGTGATCTGGGCCTAGGCAGTGTCCCTCAAAACTTATGAGAGATGGTAGACCTCTCTATAGACCAGTTAATATCTACAGGTCTCACTGTCACCAGGGAGCTACTTAACTGCATCTTCTGACCCTAAACTAAAGGTGTCATATTCAGGAAAATGTCGTATTTTATTGATAGGTTGTTGGTAGAGCAGTGCGTCAACCACAGTATCTGTATACATCAGGGGCAGTCAAAGGAGGCTCCAACAGATGGAACAACTGTGAACACCCACTGTCCTTGGGCTCAAAGAGAATGATACAAGATTGACTCAGCACATTGCTATTTCACAGCACAAGCTGTTCCTTGGAATCCTTACTCGATGGACTTGTGCAAACCCTGGTTGGACTCATCCAAACCTTGGATGGACTTGTATAGATGACTCCAGATCAGATTTCCCTTGGAAGCATCTCCAAGGTGACAGCTCATACACAGTGAGGCTTTGCTGGCAATCTTGGTGCTTCCAAGTGTGGAAAAGACTTGCTGCTTTTGGCCACACATCTTTCTCTTGAGATACTCTTTGGGTCATCTATGTAGCAGATTCTAGTTGTTCACCACACACTTCCTCTTCTCCTCCACAGCTAGGCGATCTCTCCAGGACTCACTGAGCCAGGTATATCCAGGCAATGACTTCTGCCCATGTGTCACTTCTAGCTCATGGGTAACAGTCCTAAGCACACAGGCACACTCTAAGGCTTCAGGAAGAGAAAGCCATTAGATACAAGGAGCCCAAGTCCCTGAAAGACTGTGCTGAGTGGTCTCCCTGCCTTACTATAATAGGAACAGAAAAAAAAAATCAAATGGCATGTTAGGTACCTCACCAAGATCATTGGCCATAGTACTAAACACAGCCTGTCGGGCAGATATTAAGAACCTTATAGGAAAATAATACTATAATTTTCCTCTCAATTCAGACATACAAGTAAAGGGGTGATACAATGAAGGCGTAGAGGTTCACTATGGTAAAAGTCCAGAAAATAACAGTTTCACAATGACCCTGCCGACAGTTTGAGCCTTGATAAACGAGACTTCTTTTCTGGTGGGAAAATGTTGTACACCTAAGGTTTGTGCATTTTATTTCTGTGTCCTTCACCTGGGATCTGATTTTAAATCTATTTTAGAAAATTATTCATTTTTCAAATGATAGCATCAATATAGCAAAATACAAGCTATTGTTATTGTTCCTTAGGGAGGAAAAACATAATTGTAGATATGGTTTTTAATTGCTGAGGAATTTTTAATTTAATCTCGTCGTTTGGCTCAAGAAGAATAGACAATGCTTATGCCACTGAACATGCTCACAAGAACTGCCTCTCTGATCTTCAAGTCTAATGATTGCATTTACATAATGCTGCTGCAGAGAGTAATTTTTTAAAATCTGTGCTCAGTATACTCAGATTTCATGCTAGTATAAATTGTTCTTGGAAATGGCTTATTCCGTTTCAAAGTATCCTTATTAACCCTGATCCCATGTTACACTGTTTGCCGAAAAACATTGAGCTCAAAAAAGCACAGCGACCCTTTGGTTATATATATATTTTTTTCAATCGACTATTCAGAAGTTTGTTTTCCCAGCACAGAGTCACTGAACTCAGGCATCACAAAACAGGTAAAACAAAGGGGTATGAATCACCCTTGGGTTCAATGGTCACACCGTAGAAACACTGTTCACTTGCTAATTAATGCACAGTGTCCACACCACTGCTCCTGCCAGCATCCAAATTTCTGTTTCCAGGACTCTAGGTTTGCTACAGAGTTCAAACAAGACAGACCCCTCCCTCTGCTCAGTGGCTTTTGGGAGCCTTATTTCCCATTCATATGTTTAAAGTCTGGTTGTGATCCTCACCTTTAACAGCTAAGCAATCTCTCCAGCCCAGCCTACTCTTATTTTTAAAAGGGTAGTTTGTAGAGAAGTCTATTTAATTTTTTATAAATGGCACTTCCCACATTTGTTTAAAAAAAAAAGAGTAAAAACATTTGCCAATAATTCCATAGGATCACCATTTTTTGGAACAAAACAAATTGTTGCTTTATTCTTCTACCCAGGAACCCTGGAGATCAAGTGACCTTGAACCCAAACTTGTGGACAGAGTTTTGGCTCAAGTCTGCCCAATAACTGGGACTGTGTTTGTCTGGTTTTTCTGATGTATATGCAGCACTTTGTATGACACTTGGAATCTAGAAGTTTCTCAAAAATATGTTTTTTAAGAAGAGGGCCCTTCAAGAGATAAAGCTAGAAACCCAGGACATCATCTGTGGGATTTGGACTTCAGTGTGGGGGAATCAGCAATTTTCAGTTAACTGGGACAATTTTCCAGTCTTAGAAAGTTTCTTCTGCTGGTGGCCAGTGATGTAGCTCAATGGCAGAGTGTACAGGGCCCTGGGTTTGATCCACAGCACCATGAAAGTCAGACACAATGATAAATACCTGTAATCCTAGCGCTCAAAGGTGGAGGAAGAAAGATGACAAGTGCAAGGGAAGGGGGAGGGAGGGAGGGAGGGAGGGAGGGAGGGAGGGAGGAGGGGAGGAGAGGAGGAAGGGAGGGAGGGAGGAAGGAAGGACATGCTGGCAACATCTGCTAGTTGTGCTGGCCTCTGAGCTGTATGAAGGGAAGGAATGCCACCTATCCGCTTCGCGTGGTGTTCCCAATACTGAACCAGGTGCCTTTAACTTAGAATCTGTTCTAGTAACAGCTACTGTGTGAATGACTAAAGAGCCTGTGAAGGAGTCTGAATCTTCCAAAAGAATATGGAAATTCAGGATATCAGAGGGAATGTTGACCTTCTCAAGCTCCCCCCCCCCTAGTGTGATAATCCGAGCCAGTAGGTGGTCCTTGACCTCAGGAGACATCATACAGATCTGAAGAAATCTCTTTTGACCTCCTAGCACATCTTTAGAGGCCAAACCAGAATGGATTCATTTTGGGTGTGGAGAGGGATCAGCCACCCTTGGTAGAACAAAGGACATTTGCATGTTGCCTGGCATCCTTTTCAGTCCATCCCTAAATGAAGAGAAGTACTACTCCACCTTCTTGGAGAATATTCTCTCAAAGGACACTGCTGGATGCATGACATCCCCTTCAGTCCATCCCCAAAGTAACAGCCCTTCAAAGAAAAGGCACCAACAGTATGACCAGCAACCAATTTTATGGTTGATAAACAAGTTTCGACCTTGAGCTCCAAGATAATGTGTTTCTATGGGTCAGCTGGGCAGCCTCTGGAGGGCTGACCTTGGAAACATGGCCGCCACCGCCTGACACACGAGGCTGCCAGGGCCTCTGGTGGCCACACAGCTCAATAAGCTTTGCTGCTCACACAGCTTCCATTCTTGCCCCCCCCCACGACCATTCCCAAATACAAATGAGAAAATTAAACATTTACCTTGATGAGAAAATAGCTCTCTCGCTGACATTTCCTCACGCCCTCACCAGTGTGACTTAGTTATAGTTTTTAGTAGCTGTTTCTACATTTTTAATTATTGTGTAGAGTTAAAATATGTAATAATGGATAACTGTGCAATACATTAAATACTTACGGGTATGTTGTGCCTTCTGTTATAATATAAAATCCATCTATTCTGGTTGATGGGTTTTAACCTCACACAGAATACTTTAAACTCCATTTGGACTTGTGCCTACAATCACCTTAGCAGAGTCTCTTAAGTAACTGCGCACAGCCTAATTAGTATGCATTATCAATTAACAAACTTAATAGCCGGCAGATTGATTAGATCCTCTGTTGCAGGGGCAGAGCTGAAGCGAAACAGAATGAAAAATCATTGCAGGCATACACTGCAGCTTTGTTATTTTCTCGGATCCCTCCTCCTCCCCACAGCCTTAATTAATGCACGCATATGGTTCTGCAGGTCTGCAGATCTGGGACAGTGAGCCTTTCCTAACCCTTCCATGAAGCTTATCTTCAAACGGGAAGTCTGTGCCTCCCTATTTCTTTGGGGGCTTCCGTATATATCATCTCCACCCTTCTTCTCGCCCTTTGCAGAACCCTGAATTTTAAAGGGCTGATTCTCCCAGCATGGTGGAATGGGAACAGATTACAAGGCTCAGCACAAAGCCAGGAAGGGAGCACTTCTGAATGTGGAGGAGCACTTGGGAGCTACACTGGTGGAGCACAGACAACCATGAAGTGCTTCTGGCAGCTATTTCCAAACAGAATGTTACAAATGGACTGTCCTGTTACATCTCGTCTATTTTTGATGGACTGGAAACAATATGAATAAATAAAAGAAAAGCACATTTCCTGAAGGCAGGCATCAGGCTAAGAAGGAGTTGCCAACTGCGCTCTTCATAAAACACTGGCATTATAAGAATTTTACACCTTCCATAAACAGTCAACACAAAACTCTAAAAAGACTTCTGAAGACATTTCCAGCACTGTAAATTGTCACCTTGTAGCACTGCTTTGGGTTTTATTTTTTATTTGAAACAGAATAATGGTTCATGCCAGTCCTTTCATTTACTAGCTCTTCCTGGTCTAGGGTCTTTTCACTTCTATGTGAGAAGAGCCATAATTGTGTGTACAGAGGGGGCTGTGAGGAGCTTTCACTCACTTTGGAGGATGCTGATATGCTTCTGGTTTGTTTACTGTTCAGGAGTGTAACCCCAGGAACTCAGGGATAATGCCAGGAACTCAGGTCTGTCTTCTTTGGGAAGAACAGCCCTCCTTCCTCTCCACCCCCTGCTGTTCTCACATGAATCATCATAAGCCAATCATATTGGCCTCCTTGAGCTTCCAGGACATAGAACTCATGCCTCTCCCTGTGTCCCCAGAAAGCCCTGGTGTAGCCCTCTTGTGGTTTTTCCTCTCTCTTACTATGTAGAGCTTAGCTCCATTGTTTACTCCTAAGAAAGACTTTCCCTGGCACAGAGTAAATTGATATCTACCCCCTGACCCAACCCATCCATAGTCTACCCTGTCATATTGGCATCATGGCTTTTCTACTGTCCCTGTTAGTTTTCCCACTTGCTCCTTTATTTAATATCTCCATCACTTATAAGAATAACAACATTGGGGATGCAGAGCTGGCTCAGCCATAAAGAGTATATGCTGGTATTGCAGAGTTAAATTTGGTTCCTGGTAGCCACATTAGGCATCTTACCCCCCCCCACACACACACACAATTAAAATTTATAAAAAGATAAATGAAGATTTCAGGCTTGGAGGCACTTGTTTAGTCTGTGTAAGACTCTGCATTTGTCAGTAAGGGGAGCAGTGGCACACACCTTTAATCCCAGAACTTGGGAGGCAGAGGCAGGAGGATCTCTGTAAGTTCAAGGCCAGCTTAGTCTACAGAAGGAGTTCTAGGACAGCCAGGGCTGTTGTTACACAGAGAAACACTGTGTCAGGAGAGAGAGACAGACAGAGAGATAAATACACACACACACACACACACACACACACACACACACACACAGACAGAGACAGAGAGAGACAGACAGACACACACACACACACACACACACACACACACACAGAGATGGGATGACAAAAATGTCAAAATTGACACTGTGAAGGTAATTCATCTGAAATGGGTTAATGGCATGTGGATTACGTGTCAAAAAAGCCAAATAAAAACAAGCCCATAACTGTGATTGTGAATGAATGGTCAGAGAGGTATGAAGATCAAGAACATACAGTGTCACAGGGCATATCATGAAAGAGAAGGTGGTCTCCAGTGGCCAATTCACCCAGAGATGAAGACAGGCCCTGAAACGTGTCTATTGGAGCTCTAAGCTCTGTGGCTTTGTTAAGACAAATGGCCTCATGGAAGCTATCTTAGTTTGGCTTCCCCAGAAACAAACCTAGATAAGGAATACAGTATTTCTTTGATGGCACAGGGACCATATTAGCAGAATAGTACAAGGGACACCAAACAGGGAGGTGACACAGGAGCTGGAAAGACAGCCACCTAAGGAACATCACTAAACCAGCTTTCAAGCAGAATTGCATCCCTCAAGAGACTGTGAAAGGCACCTTAGAGTTGCTCTGTCTGAAATAGGAACTGATCTGTTCATCTACTGACTGTGTATGGAGAGGCCTGCTCAGGCAGATGGACATTCTAGGGCTTCCCGAACTGTACCACTGTACCACAGGAATGGTCTTGTGTGTGTGTGTGTGTGTGTGTGTGTGTGTGTGTGTGTGTGTGTTAGGAGAGAGAGAGAGCAATGAGAGGACATGGCCTAATGGAAGCCACTAAAAAGTGTTGGAAGGTCTGAGGCCTGTAAGAGGCCCTGGTGTGTCTACTGCAGGACAGTCAGCTTGTTCTTTTGATAGGATGACTGGGGCTTAAGTCTAGGCTGAGAAAGGTGACAACAAATGATACACTATACAGGTGCAGACCCGGGAGCCACACCCTTTACAGCTTCGCCTGGTTGAGAAAGCCAGGGTCTGGGGAAGATGAGAAAGAGGAAAGATTGCTAGAGGAAGGACATGGTCTTTTCTGTGAATGTGGGGGGTCTTCTGCTGGGGGGGTTGGCAACAGCAGAAGCTTGAGGACAGCAAAGGGGGCCTCACCAAGCTGGACTGCAGGTTACAAGCTGACTCAGCATTCCATCCTGTCTTGAGCCCGTTACTGGTCTGCATAGCTGTGTGGAGTCTTCGTGTTTGCCTTTCAATGGTCCATCCTATCAGCTGTTTGTGCCCAATGGCTGCCTACTCCCAAGAACTGAGAATATAGTCTTTTGAGACGAGGTAGGAAAGCCATCCTACATCTTTTGTTTTGTACATGAGCTATTTTATTTGAAGATCCAGTTCTCTCTGGAGTGGGGCTGGTGGTGTACAAAAAGGGAGGGTTAAAAAATGGACCACAGAAATGGAGAAGTGTGGAGAGAAAGTTTCTACCCTGTCCTAATTACTTTGGTGTCCTGGCCACTGCTCTTGCCATGCAGACTCTTATAGCAGCCTTCTGGGACCTCTTCAAGAACAGCACTGTGTCACATTCATTTTGAACCCTCAGGGCACAAGGCCCCTTTAGCTCTTGAGTTCCCTTAAAAACCTTTCAGCAGCATCAAATTGGGGTAGCTGGTGTCCCTCAACTGCCCTCCTCAATCAGCCTCCTCTGGGCTTCCTCCCCTGTCTGCTCTTCTGTCAATGCAGCCCTGGTCTAACCCTCCCCTGCCCTCTACTCTACTATTCCCACCCTGACCCACCATACACTGTATTCTTTGTCCTTTCAAACCAGTATTTGACTCAACCAGTGCCATCTCAGTGCCCAGGCAGCTTGAGCGCCCCTGATGACACCCCAGTAGATACCAGGATTTTGAATTCTGTGGACTATTTGTATTTGAAGAGACAATTTGTGAAATGTTGTGATATGTCAACTTGATAGAAGCATCAAAAGCTGCTATCCCTTATGATGATAACTCATAAGAGATTAGGCATTTAGTAGCCATGGGACCTCCCCAGACATGAAGTGTAATGTTTGGGAAGCAGCTAGGAAGTTGTTTCCTAGAAAGTGCAGTTAGAAAATGCATGGGTTTTGTTTTTCTTTCTTCCAATTGTGCTGCAGAGTTGGAACATTTGATCAAACTTCAATGTTGAGAGCCATTGATGTATGTAGGTGAGAAATGTGAGGCCATGTGATGTCATGGATGGAAGGATCAGATTCTGGAGGCTACAGTGAGTTACACAAAGATGCCACACACATCTCCTATGTATGGCTAGAGCTGATCCTTGTGAGCAGTGTGGACAGCAGGATGAGTATTCTGGCCCCTTCTTTCCTGCCTTTGGTCCCCTGGAACCTGCCTTGTTTTCACACTACAGCTCTGACCTAGGCCTCCCTGTCTAGTTGATTCTAGGCAACCATTTCTTGCTTACACTATGTTACAACCTCATTGACATTTGAGGGAGTAATTTTCCAATAATCTGGCAGCATTGAACTATTTTTTTTTTTTTACTTAGCAAATCAAATTAGAAACTCGGGTAACTTGTAACACAAGATTTCTAGTTCTGTTCTTGGTCTTGCTTTTGTGTGTAAGTATTTTAAAATCTGGTATTCCAGAGACAATGGGCAGCCAAGTAGCAATGACCAAATCAGTGTCCAGTTCATGCTCTGAATGTAACTTCTATTGAGAGGAGTCAGCATCAGAGAGGTGTCTGGTTCTGGGTAAGCCTGGGAGAGCTTGTCATCATGAAAAGCAAGGGAGATGCCAGAGACAATAAAACTGGGCCCAAAGGCACAGGGGCTAATGTATAAGGGCCACCCTGTTCCAAAATAGAACAATCTAAATGTCAAAAATCAAAATGTGGCATGCATTGAAATATATTCCGTATATTAAAGTTCACAAAGTGTGTAAAGATTAAAGAGGTAACTGGTAATTTTGGAAGCTGCTTGACAAATACTCATTAGTCTGGAGATTGGTAAAAATAAAAAGAGTCAAACATTTCTCTGCCCCCTCCAATAATACTTTAAGGGATTCAAGCAGTTGTTAAGGCAAAGTTCTACATAGTTAGTGAGTACATGCAGAGTAGCAGAAATATCACTACTTTGCGACATCTTAATGAGATAATAGATATAAAAGCTTTCTCTAATGGCTGCTACAGCCATTAGGTTAGGGGCCGATGGATGATGTCCTATGATGAGTCCAGACACAACACCTGAAGCCACTGATGAAGTGTGAAATCCAAGAGTGACAGCCAGGCCCATATACCCTCCTGAAGTGTTGACATTTGAAGCACACATGCCATTATGTTCATGGAAACCATCTTGCCAAAAGATAGAGTCTAACTGTGATGAAGGTGCTAGAATTTACTACATGGGTATGCAGGTAACAAAAGAATGTGTTTGGGGGAAAATCCAGAATACTACATTAGAAACTCATTAGGAAAATAATCTTAAAATGAGAAATTAGCAGGAAAACCCAAGTTCAGCAGACCTACAAACTGCAGAATAGTCAGAGACGCAGACACAGGAGCCAGAGGCAGAGCCTGGGTTTCTTGGATTCTGAATAGGATGAACCAAATGAGAAAGTAGGTTATGATGTGTCAGTACTGACTTTATACTTAGGTGATGTTTAGGAATGGCTATCATGTTGTAGATGTGATAATGAAGTTGAGGAGAAGTCAAAGAATAGACCTTACCATTAGAGGAGCATACGAAAGTATTGGCAGAAGAAAATACTTTATGGTCATGGTTAGTCTCATTATGGTCCAGTGGAAGCAGGTCTGAGAGTGGTGCCCATGAGCCAGAAAGGCGTGCAATGCTTGACAACCACATGGAAGTTTCTTATGTTTGTCTCTCTGACTTCACATGTGTCTGGCATTTCCCACACTGAAACCAAAGCCTAGCTTTCCAAATGTTTTCAGTATCATGCCTCCCTGCCAGCACTCGCGTGCTACAATCATAATCAGAAGGAATAAAACAAGTATAACAAACAGATTGTCTCCCCCGAGCTGTTACTGGGCATAAGTACATGATTATCTAATTTTAATGTACCCCACAAATGAGAGACTGTATGGCTCTCTTCATGCATTTCCTTATTTGTTTAATAGCACATAAGAAGAATGCAGGCAATAGATTTTAAAAAGTAGGAGTAAAGAAAAAAGCCAGTTCATTTTCTGAACACTATGTAAAAACAAAGGAAAATAAAGTAGTTGAACGTAGGTCCGATGTTTCCCATGGAAACAGGTTATAACAACAGTTAGTCCTTATTGAGCTCAATGCTAGTCACTGTGCTCAACAGTTTACACTACAAGCAACACTCTGCCATAGGTACTGTCATTTCCCCCATGTTACACACAAAGAAACAAACACTCAACAAGGGCCCTCTTCTAGCCAGGAGCCCACACGGGCATCAGACACCCGCTTCCACCTCTATGGCCTTTACCTATTTTGTTCCTTTAACCCCACAATTGTAGCTGCCATCCAAAGGACCCCATTATGTATAGTAACATGATGTATAGCATCAATTCACTTTAATTCTGACTCCAGCCCTGGGACAGGTGTTATTACTCCCATTTTACAGCTGAAGAAATTGACACTCAAAGAACTTAGCCAGATGGCTGAGGCAGCCATGGAGGAGGGTTTCAAACTGACCTCAAATCCTGCCTCAGTCACCACTCTGCCTATATAACCCAAATGGTCCCCACAATGTTCTCCTGTCCCCTAGAAAGCATTTTTTTCTCATTTTATACAATCAATGTTACTGTGCCATTTAAGTTCACTGAGAATATGAAGGATGTCCAGTTAGCAAATATCCACTAGGCATCTGATTGGTAGACAGTGCTTCGAAGGCAGCAGGTACTTCCTAATTGACCTCTGAACTACACCACTGTTGCTGGCATGTGAATGAGACAAACTACTGAGTGTAGTCAGCAGGTTGACATCCATCTAATTATAGTCAGTATTTCAATACATTAGCAAATTATCATGTAATTTTAAATACAGAAGTCAGGTAAGATGTGATTTAGTACTTGAGAACCATTACTATAGCCTGAAGAATTTCATCAGGATTGACCATACTGACACACAATAATGTGTTCTTTTGGCAGGCCCAGCTCAAAGACCAGAAGCCCTGGCTCACATTTCTTGCTTTGATTTAGCCATCTCCCCTCCAGATGCCCCAACATTATAAAGAGTCTATTGTAACCTGCTCTAACACTGCTAATACATAATCACTCAACACAGAAAACAAAAAATAGATTACTCTTGAGTATTTGATGCAAAGGAACCCAACTGGAAAATGTCCATGCTCCCCCCTCAATGAAACTGGTGACTTCCACTGTTATCTTTGGTTGTTTAATTTGCTTATTATCTGTTGAGAAAATGTCTGCCTGAACTCACTTTCCGAAATTCCATTACTAACCTCTTGTTCTCATATTTGACACTATCTCAAATAGCCTTGGAACAATTATCGTCTCCACTCCCTTCAGAATTGCCTAAACTTTAATGAGTTTCCATTTAATCTTGTCTTTGTCAAAGAATATCACTCAGAAGAGCTAAGACCTGTAAATGCCCAGGTGATTCCCAGTGCCGCCCTCACCCCATGCCCTCTCCATCGCTGTAATATCCCTTTTTGACAGGGTGGGTGAAACTGCATATAGACCTATTGTGGTCATACAGTTTTACAAGTGACTGGCGAGTCCCTGTTCTGCCGGCCCATCCTAGACACCCCCTAAATGGCAGTATTAACTGTTTTTATTGACACATGAAATTTGGAAATGTCGGGTTCTTTGCTCTCCCCTTTTATCTATTTAAATGTCTAGTTTCTGAACACAGTGGGGAATTCTGGACTACTTTGACATTATCGTCAAGGCTTCTGAGGCATGATGCAGTCATGGATGTGGCTGTTTCTTCAGGAGGATAGTGACTCAGGGGGCATCAACATTTGAGACATAGACAAGGGCTTGCTTTGCAAAGACCCCCTAGTTTCCTCCTCCCTGACACTGTCTGCAGAGGATTGGGGAGCTGGCTAAGTAGAGGCTTGAGTCCCAGAGAAATTCAGTCTCATCTGTTCAGATATCCCTTTTCTCTCTCTGAATCAAACCAAGGACCTTCTGCTACACAAGCACTGTGCCCACAAGCCCCACCTACACTCCAGAGTATGCAACCCATTTTTTGTGTTTGTTTTATTTATTTAATTTTGAGAAATGGGCTCTCACTATGAAGTTCAGACTGGCCTCAAGTTCACTGTCTTCCTGCCTCAGACTCCCAAGTGCTCATAAAGTTGTCGGCCATTGTGTTGAACTTGCCAGTCCACCTTTTAGTGGAAAATGTGTATTAAGAATTAGTCAGCTTGGGGGGCTGGAGAGATGCCTCAGAGGTTAAGAGCACAGCTGCTCTTCTAGAGGTCCTGAGTTCAATTCCCAGCAACCACATGGTGGCTCACAACCATCCGTTATGAGATCCTGTGCCCTTTTCTGGTGTGCAGATATACATGGAAGCAGAATGTTGTGTACATAATAAATAAAATCTTTCAAAAAATTAGTCAGCTGGTTTAGTTTTATATGATCTCATTTTTGATGGCAACATGCAGGGCACCTCAGTCAGAGGTGATGAAATATATGCCCTCTCTCTGTCAGAAGAACTGCACGACTACCAGAGCTTCTTCACACCCTGTCTGAGCTGATCCTTGTCATTCATGACATCTGCAATGGACAGTGTTGTCTTCTGCCTACTTCATTACTGACTCAGTGAGCCCAAAATGCTGAGGATCCAGAAGCAACCTAAATTCCCTTGGAAAAATAGCCATAAGAGAAACAAGCTTAACAGCTATGCCACCTCCAGCCCACTCTTTAAAAGAAAAATTGGTTAATTATCTCTTAAAATATCTCTAGAAGTCAAAGAATGTAGGATGTCAAGTAGTCTTGCAACTAATATCAGACATGCACATATCTCTCTCTCTCTCTTTCTCTCTCTCTCTCTCTCTCTCTCTCTCTCTCTCTCTCTCTCTCACACACACACACACACACACACACACACACACACACACACACACACACATCCAGCTATTGAATGTAAATCATAATTGATGTTTTGAGACTTTTTCTACCATGAGAGATGGACACCACAGGAAAGACCACCCAAAGGACAACATCACTGCTACCCAAAGTAACATACAGAGGAGCTTATGGGAGAGGAGAGGGCTATGAAAACCTTCCTCAAGGAAGTGGTGTTTGAACTGAATTGAGAGAACTGAGTAGGAGTTATAGAGTTGGCTTGCAGGTGGGAATTGACTGAGTTAGGTACAACTAACCACATTTGCAAACAATGTGGAACTCTGGGGTAAATGAAATAATGCTAGTGTGGTTTGCATGCAGAGAATGAACAAGCCGAAGAATAGCAGCTGGAGACAGACAGGGCCACACCATGCATGGACACAGCAAGAATTTCCTCTCTCCGTCCCCCTCCCCTCTTGAACAATGAAGACCCAATCAAGGACCTGAATCAGGAGAGTGTTTTGAAAGCAATCTTGTGCTTTGAAACCTTCCCCCTGGCTGACATATGGAGAAATGGACCAGAAGATGTGATGGCTACCTGAGCAATAAAGATGTCCATCTTGACCCACCTGTCTTCAGCACAGATACGGCAGACAGCTTAGCGTACCATCACTAGTGCTCCACATGGAACATGGGCAGCAAGGATGCTGCACTGTGCTTCCTTCTGAGCTACAGAAGAATGCCCATCTGACAGTAAGACTGGCCCGATAATGCAGAGGAGTCTCTGTCCTGACAGGTAACCCCAATCAATGAGAGATGAGAGAAAGGGAGGGAGGGCCATATGCCCCAGCCTTCCTGTGCTCTGGTGCCCTTGTTCTGAGGTACCCCTAGACATTTCCTCAGAGGTCCACCATGGCACCAAGCAGCAGCTGCCCATTGAAGTCACCAATTTATTTGCTAACAGTTATTGGCTTCTTTCCTTCACAATTTCTCTTTCTCTTTTCTGACTCACCTGCTTCCCGTGATCACCTCCCCATTCTAGGACCTGCAATCAAGTCCTTACCCTAGGTCTGAGATGGGAAAACAACCAGGAAGGCTAACAGAGGTCTGCAGTATCAAGGAATCCGTTTATATAGTGAAGAGCCAAGCACAGTTACTCTGCCTGCTGTTTCAGTAATCTAGACTCCTCCCCCAAACCTTGGAGTCTCAAACCAGACAAAATCATTTTGTCATTGTGTCACTGGGCTCATAGAGGTGGAGTCTCAAAACAGACACAATCATTTTGTCATTGTGTCACTGGGCTCGTAGATGACATTGTTGTTTGGGATTGCTTCCCTCTTTGCAGACAGAGAATGGCGAAGTGGTTTTCTGAGACAGAGCCCTAGGTGGGATCAATGTTGGCCACTGGCCCTTACCTCTGTCAGGGATGCTGCCAGCTAAAATATCTCCACACTTCTTCTCTATGTGACTGTGCTTCCTCACAAGACTAATAGCTAGGTGATGGGGCATGTCTTTCTATATATATGTTTCTCTTTTTGGTTGATGAATAAAACACTGTCTGGCCAATTAGGCAAGAAGATAGGCGGTGAAAGGTTTCTAGACCCCCAACAAGCCTCTCTGCTGATACAACAATCCAAACCAGACCAAATCAAACTGAATTAGAAAAAGCCCGAGTTTAATGGATACAATACTCCCGGGTGTCCTTCCAGTCCCCACCCTCTCCCCCCCTTCCTCGCCAGAGGAGATGGGAAAGAGAGACTGGGCAAAACCACGAGTCTGGTTTGGGGGGGTGGCGATTAAAATACCCTGTGATAGTGGTCTTGAGAATCTCTGGGGGAGGGGCCATCATTTAGTGGGCTGAGATGCAGCAGGGTTTGGAGGGAGATGGGGGAAGGGGACTTGGCTGGAACCTCCACCATAACATCCCAGACTCTTTGGGTATATGGATGCCAGTGACTGGGGTGAGGCTTCCACCTTAATAGGTGGGACTGGGATGAGGAGAATTCTGGGAAAGGTAGGCATAGGAAGCCCATCAAAGACAGTCACCATGTAAGCACCAGGAAGAAAGGATGCGCTAGGCATTCTCCGGTAAGATAAGACCATGTGGAAATACATAGATTAATAGAAGTGGGTTTATAATTAAGACAGAGTTAGCCAATAAGAAGCCCTAGTCATCGGCCAACAATTTTATAATTAATATAGTGTTTTTATATGGGGTGAAAGGTGGCTGTGGGACCAGGCTGGTGGGAAAGGACCTCCAGCAACAGCTAGATTTCTTTGTTTTAAGATTTATTTATTTATTATGTATACAGTGTTCGGCAGGCCAGAATATGGTACCAGAGCTCATTACAGATGGTTGTGATCCACCATGTGGTTGCTGGGAATTGAAGTCAGGACCTCTGGAAGAGCAGTCAGTGCTCTTAACCACTGAACCATCATGCCAGCCCAATAGCTAGGTTGTCCAGCAGGCCTAACTCAGAAGCCCCACAGCATCTTTCTGTTGCATTCTGTTTATTTGAGTGAGTCACCAAGAACAACCCTCATGTAAGAGGAGGGGAGTGAGATCGCTGTTGGCAGGGACAATGTCAAGGTATTTCTCATAGTAGCATGTTCAGGGAAGGGTGTGAAAATGAATCCCTTGTCTGTGTTCATTTCTTTGCCATGCCGCTGAAAAGGGAGAGTGTAGCTTTTCACTGTCTTCTGATGTTCACAAGGCTCTGATGTTCAACAATGCCATGCAAAGGGACATGACTGACACTCTAAATCTTTCTGCTTCTTCTGAGAGAGAGTCCTGTTTTGTCAAGACAGCAGTGATGTAGAGGGAAGAATTGAGACAGAACAGCCAAGAGCCAGAGGCACAGGGAAAGCAGCCACTCCCTGGGATAGAGGCACCTTAATCAAGAGAAAGTACAGGAGAAAATATATTAATGACATATTCAAGTCTTTCAAATCGAACTTAGAAATAGCTTGGTTAATGATTTATTTCTCAATATGAGAATTCTCTTTATATTGACTATTTTGCCCTCACAAATGTCAAGCCATTTATTCTATTGCTAAGGTGCCCATATTTTCAATAGAAGTAGTGCCTTTTAAATGTTAGAAGATATCAACCCTGAAATCAATTCATTTTTCTTCTTGTGCTAAAAATTAGAATATCACAGTAGGGCACAGTCTAATTGATGTTAACAGGGATCACAGCAACGGAGACCCAAAGTCTCCTATTTGATTTTCCTTTGAAGACAAAAGACTAGATAACCATAGCTCATCTATGCCCATGGAGCCCTTATGTCAGAAATCAATCAATCATCAATCAATATGTTCTCTGAACAAAGCCAGGAATTTTGGAACACTTGGTTGAAATCCTAGCATGACCATATTGATCTCTACCCCCAGTCACTTATCCTTGCCTAAACTGCATCTTAGTTTACCAGTAATGGCCCTGATGATTTTGCCACCATGAAAATCAGTTGGTTTCCAGAGTGTGCCACACCATTTTCTCCTGAAGTCTATGATTCCAAAAGCGATCAACAGAGGGAATACCAGACGAGCAACCTCCGAGTGTGAACATTTGAGAAGTTGGACATATGAAGGCTGCTGTGTCATTTCATATTTATTATTTAAGACAACATTAAAATGTTGACATTCTGATTAACTATTACTATGTAACTAATTACTTCAAACTGTCGTGATTCAAAACAGTAATTTGGGGGCAGGGGCAAGGATTGAACCCAGGGCCAGGTACTTGTAAAGCACCGATCTACACCCCAGTCCCCAAAGCAATCCTTCACTAGCTATCTTGCATACATCATGGTTTTGTGTCAACTTCAGACAACAGAATGGAGCTGGCTCAGCATCTAAGACACATGGGAGCTCAGCTGGCTTAACTCAGAAGCTGGGAGCTTCCTGGGTCCAGTCCTTCTCCCTCCTTCCCTCAAGATACACACCTGAATCTGTGTCTCCACTAGGCTTCTCATGTGGCTGGGCTGGATTTGCTTACAGCATGGAAGCCTCAGAGTAGGCAAGCTTCTCACATGGTAACTGAGGATTCTGGGAGTGTTCCCATAAACAGGAACAAGAAGGCACAAAGACTTTTAAGAGGTTGGGCAGACCCCAAGCAGCTTGGTATGACTGGGGACCGGCTTGGGTTCCTGAGACAGAAGCTGCAGGTAAAATACAGCACTGCCCACTAGTCCACATCTTCAGAGAGCACACTGCCTTAGTTGGGGTTTCTATTGCTGTGGAAAGACACCATGACCATAGCAACTCTTATAAAGGAAAGCATTTAATTGGGGCTTGTTTACAGTTTCAGAGCTCCATTGTCATTGTAGTGGGAAGCATGGCAGCATGCAGACGGACATGGTTCTGGAGAAATAACTGAGAGTTCCACATCTGGATCTGCAAGCAGGAGAAAGAGAGAGACTACTGGCTCGGAGTGAGCTTTTTGAAACACCAAAGCCTCCCCCAGTGACACACCTCCTCCAACAATGCCATACCTACTAATTCTTTCAAAGAGTGACACTCCTTGGTGACCAAGTATTCAAATCTATGAGCCTATGGGACCATTCTCACTCAGACCACCTCACTGGGCTAGGTGCTGTAGAATCCTCTCACACAGACCCAGTATGCTTTGACAGGGTTTGACTCCATAATGTACACTCCATCAATGCCTTTGGGTGGAGATGAAGCACCTGTGGGTGATGACGCTGGCTCTGGCCTGATCTTCACAGCCCTCTTTTTCATCATACTCAGTGCTCTATCCCTCTCAAAAGAATAAAGGATCTTTAAGGAACAAAATAAAACACTTTCTATAATCCTGAGGCAATATTTTATATAGGACACACACATGGAGTCAGAGAGAGAACAGATTAACTCTTAGAAAAATATTAACATATCATGTTGAGGCCAAATCATTCATTCCTGGGTTACGAGGATAATAAATTTCTTCTAATAAAAGAAATGACTGTCTACCTGCTGTATCATTAGAGGACCCAGCCTCTCTTGGTTGTCTTTGAAAAGGGTCTCAGTGCAGGCAGAAGGGGGTGATACGGTAGGTCTATTCAGCCATGTCTTGAGCAGCTACAGAGGCAAGTCTGGAGACTCAAGTATAGCCTCATTCTCATTGCCATTTCACAGCCCTGGCGAGTGTTGCAGAGCACTGGGCTTGCGACAGAGTGAGGCAAAGCCTGGAGGTGATGTTTCCTTCCTTTCCTGACTTCATTCTTTCCAGACCCACTGTCAGCCTGATGTCGACAACACCTAAACTTGTGAAAATAGGAAGTAAAAAGAAAGGGGGCGGGTAGAGAGTATGAACGGCCTACTAGATGAAAAGGGAGAAAGGGGTCTGACACTTGAAGAGAGGGTCACGTCCATTTATTCACTCTTGCAAGGAGGGGAGGGTAATGGGAGAGAGACATAATCTCCAAACTAACAAGGGAATCGATCTCAGTCTAAGCCCTTTCGAGAACGTTGATACTTTAAGATAGGAAAGAGTGACTTATGCCAATTCATTTTGGGGAGTGAGTGGGCCAGGGGTGAGGAGTGTCTCACTGTGTGACCCAGGCTCACCTGGGACTTGCCATGTAGCCTAGTCTGGCCTCTACCTCACAATCCTGTAGCTGTCTTAGTTTGCTTTCTGCTGCCACGACATAATATCAGAAACCACTGAACTTACAGGAAAACAAATTTTGTTTGTTGCAGTTCTGGAGGCTAGAAAGCCCAAAGTCGTGGTTCTAGCAGCTTATGAGGACCTTCTTGCTATGACGTTGTCCCAAGCAGAATAGGAGAAGGCAAGATAGTGTGGAAGAGAGAAGGAAAGAGAAACAGAGACAGGTAAACTCACACAAAGGAAGAGACCACACACGCCTTCTATAAGGAACCTATAGCTAGACTTGGTGTCTCATGACGATAATCCTAGAATGTGGGAGACAAGGGCATGAGTTCAGGACCAGCCTGGGCTATGCAGTGAGTTCTGAGCCAGTGTTCCTGTCCGGTGGGAGGAGACAAAAATAGAAATGAGAAAAAGAAAAATTATAAGGGATCTATTTATTTGATAAAGTCGTTAATCCATTCATAAAGATGGAGCCCCTGTGACCTATCAATCATCAGCAGATTCCTTTCCTTAACACTGTTGCTTTGGGAGGCACACATTCAAACTACATGTATGAACAGTTATATGATGGTGGTAGTGATAATGATGATAATACTGACGCTGGTCCTGTCTTTCTGGAACAAGCCCCTCAATGTGGAATCAGTCTTCTTACTTCTGAGAGCCATCTCCAATAGGAAGACTCTTGGGTGAGTCACTCCTTCTTTACAATTGTCTTTCAACTAGGAGTACTCATAATCAAGAGAACAGAGTAGCAAAAGGAGCAATACTTCCCCATTCAAACTGGAGACACTAAACAAGGGATCCCTAAAGGGAGTGTATGCTAGGCCCAAGGAAGGAGCTCAGAAACCATAATTGCACTGATGATGTAATTGTGCATTCAGAGTTGTGTATGATACCAGCTGTCCCCAAATGAAACCCTTGGAGCTATAGTCACATATATTAGCACAGAATTGATTTACAAAACTCAAGGAGGGCATGGAATTCCTATGAACTGTAAATTAGTAAATTGCTTTTTAATCTACCATAAAAGATCAGTGGAAAGTCCTTTTAAAATCAAAGGTCTGCTAATTCAATCATGAACGCATTTACTCAATGGTGCTGAAGGCAAGAGAAAACCTTAAGGCGGCACAATTGCCATTTAAAACATATAATTTCAGAAATGATTTAAGTTTAGTTATAATAATGAGCACAGGTATATGTTATTCTGAAGAGACCTTGGCCTTGACATTAATATTTGCTTTAAAAAACGAAGTGGAATTTCCTAACATTACATGTTCCTGGTCATACCTACTTGTGCGTGAGAAAGGAGGTGGTGAAGGTGACTGTAATGGAAAGCTGCCCAACTCAAGACAAAATGTGTGTCCTCTCAGCTCAGGTCACAGAGGACGAGAGAGGGAGAGGTCATGTGGCCTGGGTTAGGCAATATAGGAATACCATGTATTAGAGACAGAAATCATCTCCTTTGGAGCTAGGAGATTTCTCTGTCAGTGAAGAACTTGCTGATCTAGCACAACACGGGTCCTCAAAGCCACATTTTTAAAACAGCCAAGTATGCCGGCGCATGTTTGTAATCCCAGTGCTGGGGAGGTGGAGGCAGACAGGTCCTGGGGACCCACTAGCCATCCAACTTAGCATGCTTTGTAAGTTCCTGGTCAGTGAAACACCCTATCTCAAAAGACAGAATGGGTGAGTCCTAAAGAACGATGTCCAAGATTGGCCTCTGGTATCTACTTATGCTCTAAGTCATGCACACTGGCACACACTGCTAAACCCACATATGAACACACACACAGAGAGAGAGAGAGAGAGAGAGAGAGAGAGAGAGAGAGAGAGAGAGAGAGAGAGAGAGAGGAAGAGAGAGAGACACACAGAGACACACACACACACACAGAGATGCAGTCATTTAATCTAGCTAAGTGTTCTTTGTGTAATGAGACAATAAATGCAGATTCGGGAAGGTGACAGGATTCACCTGCCATTAGTCAGAAACACATCAGGGTCAGAGCTCTGTCCTCTTCATTCATGACTCTCTCTTTTATTGGTGGCTCTCAAATTTCCTAGGGCTCATGCTCAATATGAGATTTCTACCCTCCCCTAACTTGGATTTGGCAGTACTGGGGTTAGTGACTTTTTGAACAAATTTACGCAACACAAATGCAAGTGAATCCAGAGGCCACATTGACCTGCTTTAGGTCAATGTTTTCCATTTATTAAGCTATTGAAAGCAATGATCCCCAACTGAAAGGCCTTTGAGAACACATACAACACAAGTGTTCCTCTAGTGTTTACATCTTTCAAAACTAGTCCCCATCTCCTAAGTTTACAGCACTGCGTGAAGGCCAAATGCTCAATAGTGAGTTTTTGGGGTGGCACTTCATATCCAGACGGTAGCACTACCCAAATTCCTGGGGAAGAGACCCAGACCCCAATTCTGAATGGGAGGAGAGCTAGTGGCTGTTTCTAGTCTGTCACAGAGATTATCACTATGCATGTCTAATGTTGAGGGCTGTGAAGCATTGTTAATCAGTCCATGATCTAAGAAGCAGATTGCCAGGACTGCACCATTAGTAAGATCTGAGATAAGAAAAGGGAGACTAGCTGGGAAGGACCATCACAAGAGGAGACGGGGCTCAGATTGCTCCAGAAGCATGACAAGGAGTTAGGGAAGCAGAAAGAAAGGGGAAGGGCTTTCTAGAGTGATTTCTAGACCTATCATAATCTAAACCTCATTTACTTTATTGTTCCAGTCTGTACACACACACACACACACACACACACACACACACACACACACACACACACACACACGATGCTAACTCCACCCATTTATTATATATCTACTGCAGCATAAGGAGATCTATGTTTTAATATTGCTATGGTAATATTGGATTTAATTTGCAAAAAAGAACCAAACTTTCCCATGACAGTTTCCAAAGGTGTTTGAGATTTCCCACAGGCCCACAGCTCTTCCAAGTATTCTGAGACATGACTAACTTTGGATTATATCAAAAAGAACCATTTGCTCAGCCCTCGCTCAAGCTCCTAACCCTGAGGATGTAGGTCTCAATTTTCTTCTGCTCTAGCTGGGAATATATTGCCATTGTCTATGAAAAACAATCTTAGAATGACTCTTGGATCCAAAGAAGCATCCAGAAACGTAAGCACCAATATGTAATTTTATTGTGATGTTGTCCTAATACATAAAAATAAATATAAACATTACAAGAATATAGGGCACAATGCCAGCTGATTCTTTTTTCTTTTTAAGTTATTATTATTATTTTCAGCCTACTGGGTCTCATTAGTGCTGCCTGTATATACTTGGTGTGGGTCACCCACCAGGGAATGGAGAGTCTTCCTAAAGAGAAGCGATTCTCCTTTTCTCAGCCACCATCAACTACTAACAGCTCTCAGCTAAGAATGAGCTTCCAGGAGCCTCTCCCCATCCACAGTGGTATTTTTAACTGGCTTGATCTTGAGCAGATCTCATGTAGGCAACCACAGCTACTGTGAGTTCATTCATGTCTGCGACAGCCATGCCCTGCCGAGGCCAGCATTTCTCAGCCCTCTTCCACACCTATCAAATCTTACAGTGTTCTTTGTCAGTGTTCCCTGAACCCTGGGGACAAGAGGTATTGGTATAGCTGCCCGGCTTAGGGCTGACAACTCACAGTTTAATCCTCAGCACTTGGAACAGAAGTAAGTCTCTGCAGGAGGGAACCATCGCCCACTACGGTAAGAGGCTTCTCTGAGCCAGGAGAAGCACAAATGGCAAATTTCATTTGACTTTTTTCTTTTCCTTTCCTTTTTTTTTTTTTTTTTTTTTTTTTGAGACAGGGTGTCTCTGGGTATCCCAGAAGTTTCTTTGTAGACCAGGCTGTCCTCGAATTCACAGAGATCTACCTGTCTCTGCCTTTCAAGTGTTGGGATTAAAGGTCTGTGCTACCACACCTGGCTGGAAGACAATGATGATGATGATGATGATTGATTGATTGATTGATTACTTGGGAATCTCACATCATGTACCCAGATCACACTCATCTCCCAGTCCTCCTATGCCTGGCCCCCTTTCCCCATGATCTCTCCTCCACAAAAAAGTCCATTTTATGCTGTCCATATACTGGAGCAAGGTCAATCAGCCAGCCCCCAAGGGAAGGTAAGTTTTTCTCTACCTGCGACCTGACGAAGCCATCCATTGTGGAGAGCCAAGCTGCTGTTTGTGAACATCAATGTATGTGGCTTTGTGTGGGGGCCCAGATGACGAGTGACCTTCGGTGGTAACATGGACCACAGAAATCAACATGGCCCTTGACCACATCAGGACCACCAATCCACTCATAGCCCTCAGTGGCTGTAGGAACCACACACCTCAACATGGTGTCATATGCCATTCACATCCAGATGCCTACCCCTTCCGGGCAGCAAAGTCCAATGACATCAGTCAGTGAGTGGCATAGGCCACATATGTCTACATGGCTGTCAGGCTTCACTGTGGCCTGAGGTAGCAGCATGGACCACAGACACCAACATAGCCTCTGGAGGCATCAAAAACCATGGTGGTCATTCAAGGAGGTCCAATCCATAAAATGAACCATTCCTCATCTCTGCCCTCCATCATTATCCATAGCCAGGGCAGTCCCACAGCTGGGCAGCAGATTAGGGAGCTAAGTCTGTGTCGGCATAGGCTCCAGGCTGCTGCGCACCATCCACTGACTCTACTGGGCAGTGACAGCATATGGACCTCAGCCTTCTCTCTCAACTATCACCACCATCACATTTCCAGTCCTGCCTCTTTCCATAACACACACACACACACACACACACACACACACACACACACACACACACACTGCTCTGTTTTTCTTTCCCACCTCTTTATCACATATGTGTTCATCATACTGGTGTCCTGGGTGTCACCCACCCCTGGGTGATTACTATTTTTTTAATTGTGAAGATATGCTTAATCATTCCTCTTACCTCTTTCATAATTCAATAATTTTTTTACAATGAATATATAATTGCCTCAAAGTCAAAATAATACATAAAGTTGACCATGGCCACATATATGAATATTCCTAGTATTTGAAAGGCATAGATTAAAAAACAACAACAACAAGTTCAAGGCCAGCCTGGGCTACAGAGCAACATGTTGGCTCGAAAAAAAAAGAGGTGTGAAAATAGTACACATAAAATTTAAAGATGGGTTTTGTTTATGGGTTATTTTCTTACAACCTGGGGAATGAACCTAGAGCCCTCTGCTTGCTAAGTGAAGCTCAACCACTAAACAACAGCCACAGCCTTAAACATCTATTCTGATTTTTATTTCAAAGGATAATTTAAGAATGCTTACACAAAGATGAATTCTTCAAAGCACGGTTTCCAGAAACCCTGTCACAAATCCTCCCCAAGACCCTTGTGCTCCTGTTTGTCCTGATAAACGCCAGTTCTGGTCTTCAAGATTTACTTCTCAGAAAATCAAGACACACAGAATGAGTTATTTCCATAGGAAGCAGTCCAGGGTTCTGGAAACAGATGTTGCTTTCTTTCAGCCTGTTGTCATCCTTCTCCTTGAAGATATTGTCATCATCACTCTAGGTTTAACTCAGCTTGACAGTAGCTGCATTGCTGACATGATCTCCTTCTCCTCTTCTGGTCAAAGCTTATAGACTCGGGCTTGTACCAATCCGCCCCCAGCACTCAAAACCAAAGAAGGGCTCTTAGTGAGTGAGAAGCCAGCTGCCTCCCCTGTGGAGCTATGCTCCTGATCCAAGTGAATGCTGACTAGCTCATTTGCCATATTTCTTATAAGCCAGGGGGTGATGGCTCTCACTACCTATCATAAACTATCGACAGCATAACCCTTTATTGCATTTCTTACTTCCAGTTTGCTCTATTACTGGAGTATTCTGCTTCAAACCTGCCTTTATCTTCATCTAAATCATCGTAGTCTGAGGTCCCAGTTTTCCTGGTAGGGAAACCACAGACTCAGCAGCCAGAATGTCATCAGCCTCCTCCAGATTACATCATCTCCTTCTGCCAACCTTAATACCACTATGGTAACCATCAACAGCAATACCTGTGATTATTTCAGTAGAAATATTGAACAGATGTGACAGCCTTGTCAAACTCCTTTGCTGGTGTCCAGCCTCTCAGTGATACAGTTTGCAATTCTAAAATCTTTCTTCTGGCCCTAATAGAGACGGCACATGCTGACCTCCTTGGTGGGAAGCTGCTGCTACAGCTTTGGTAGGCACAGCAAATGTTCTCTGCCAGCAAGGCAGTGCACACCCAGGGCGGCTGAGCACAGAGACAGGCCTCTCCATGCCCACCTCACCAAAACCAGATGACTGCTCTCTAAGTTGAAAGGACACTGAACTTCCTGTCAGAATTTTGAGTTTCTGTGACCCTTTGAAACTTAAGGGAAGTCACTTGGAACTTGCTTCTTGCTAGTGAAATAGTTTTTCTCAACCCAACTACTTACATAGAGGTGGTGCTTACACAACATGGTAGGTGTAGCAAATACTATGAATCTGTTCTCTTTAAAAGGTAAATAAATTCATAGTAAATGAATTTGACTTCAAAAAACAAATATATTGCAGGAGGTAGAGGCAAGAAGAACAAGAGGTAAGGATCAGCCTTAGTTATATAAGATTTTAAAATCAAATTGGTACATTTTTAAAAAGCAGCTATGGAAAGCAAAACTTGTATGTAAACACTGACAACAGCATTGTTCACAAAAGCCAAAATGTTTACTGACAGAGGAAGGAATGAGTTAGTTGTGTTATAACTGTAGAGTGGATTATCATTCAGCCACAAAAAGTGATGAAATACCTTACATGTAACATGGATGAGCCCAGAAAACATAGTGAGGGAAAGAAACTGCTCACATGGCCACATGTATGAGTCCCTCCATACGAAACACCCAAAAGAAGCCATCCATTTAGACAGGAGGCTGACTACTGGTTGCAGGGTTAGGAGCACCCAGAATTAGGGGATAACTGCTTAATGGGTGCAGGATAGAGGTCACTGAAACACTTTTGGAACTACATGGAGGTGGATGGACTCTTGTGGTGGATTACCAAATACTATGGACTTGTTCTCTTTAAAATGGCTGATGTTGTAGTAAATGAATCTTATCTCAATAAATAAATATATCTCAGGACATGGTGGTGCTTGTGTAATCCTAGCAGCTGGGAGGTAGAGGCAGAAAAGTCAAGAGGTAAAGATCAGCCTTAGTTACAAGAGACCTTATCTCCCCAAATTATCTCCCCTGAGCATGCTAAGCAAGCAGTCTACCATCAGACTACACCTCTCACCCCTAAGAGTCCCTTCAAACAGGCTAATTTAGGAAAATTGCATGTTTTATATGGTTGTAATATATTTGAACTTATGGCTGCCATCTTAGTCTTTGATTTTCTTTTTTAGATTTTTTTTTTGAGACCAAATTTCATTATGAAGCCAAGCTGTAGGCTTCAACTTACGACTCTCTTGCCTCCAGTTAATGGTTTCTTTTATCTTCTTTTTGTTTTCTTTTCTTTTGTCTTGCTTTCTGTTAACTGTCCTTTCCTCCTCCCTCCATCTCTCCTCCCCTCTGAGTCTGGCAGCTGTATCAGTTTCAGTGATCGTGTTCTAAAGGTCACTCTAAAAGATAATGCATAGGAATTTAAGCAAAATCTAGAATGGGGCATGGTGGCACACACCTGTAATCCTAGCACCCTGGTGGCTAAGGCAAGAGAACCATGAGTTTGAGGCCAGACTGGGCCACATAGCAAGACCCTGACTCACAAAAAGGGGGAGATGGGAGAGAGAGTTTTTTCACTGTTTTTATGAAAACATTTTATTTCCTCCTCATTCTCATATGACCACTTAGCTGGAGTCACAGCTCTTTGTCTGTAATTTTCTTCTCTAAGCACTTTGAAGATATTATTTGCTGCATTGTGGCTTTTATCGTTATCATAAAGAAGCCAGCAACAGCCTAAATATAGCTCCCTTACACACTACATTTTTTTCTCTGAATGTATCAATTATTTCTTTTGACTTTTGTGTTTTACTTCCTACTGTGACTCCACATGTGGATTCTTAAACACCTACTGCTTGGGATCTATTGTTGCTACACAGGGTTGTTTTTTTGGGGGGGGGTCTTGCTATATAGCTTCATTGTCTCTCTCCATTATCCTCCTGCCCCAGCCTCCAGAATGCTACAGATATGGGCCATCACACCCCAGTATGCTACTAAGAACCTGAATTCTTGAAGTCTGTTCTAGAATTCTTCAATGAAAGTAAAATCAGGAACCCTAGCTCCTAATCAGGCAAGTCCTTCTAAAATGTTTGAGAGTCTTCTTTGAAAGGTTGTGTCAAAATGGGTCCTGTCTGTACTTGGTAACCATTGTCTAAGCTGCTCTGGCGCTGAGTGGTGCATGAGTCACCTCCTCTTGTTCTGTGGACTCTCTCTTGTTCTGTGGACTCTCTCTTCTTTACCAAGGTCGCCTTGCCACAGAAGCACTCTGCACTTCCTGGTCTCTGCATCAGTCATTTCTCTGACAGACCCGGGAAATATGAACTATAAAAATCATGTTCCAAGACTCCAAACTGTGTGAAAAGACTCCAAACTGTGTGGAAAGAGACAAAATAGCCTCGTAGAAGAACTCCAAATAATTTATGTAAATAATTGATCCCCTCCCGGAAGTGGGGATCAATACCACCACCCATCTTGAGTGTGGGTTCCTTGGAGAAAACAGAGCAGGGAGGTGAGTGCGGAGAGTAGAAGAACTGAAAAGCATGACCCCAGACCCCTGGTCAAGGTCAGCATCTCCAGAGATGGGTCATAGTTCTTTAAGTACCATATTGGTGTTTAAATACCATAATACCCTGTGGTATTATGGGATGGAAGGGGTACTTCTCCAAACCCCAGAACAGTCTTGAGAAAACATCGGAAAAAATCAGTTATAAAGCAAAAAATAAAATAAAATAAAATTACCCAACCAGCATTTCTTAAGAGGTCTTAAGAACCAAGGAAAGACCGAGAGAGGCCCAGAAGAGAGAGGAGATGTGGTGACTAAACACAGTGTGGTATTCTGAATGGGATCCTTGAAGAGAAAAAGTGAAAGAAGCTGGTGGTAAAAATCCAAAAAATATAGTGTTCATTAAATAGTGATGTTGGTTTCCCACTTTGGGCAAAAGCACTTTGGATATACTAATTGTTGACATAGGAGAAACTGGGTAATGGGTAGATGAAGCCCTCTATACTTTTAGTCCAGAATAAAATGTAGTTTTTTAAATGATAGGACCTAGAAATATCTAAACCAAACACAAATTAATGTTCATAAGAGTAGCATTCCCAATTGCCAAAAGACAGAAACAATAAATGTTTTTCCATGGATGGGTAATTAATAAACAAGTCATACAATGGAATACTATTCAGCCTAAGAAGAAATGAAGTACTGATATATGTTACATTATGTACCACCCTCAACAGCACTATGCTAAGTGAAAGAAGCCAGATGCACAGGTCACATGATTATTCCAGGCTTTTTCTTTTGGGCCACCAACCATCTCCCAAATCATGACACAGAGACGTCTTATTAGTTATGAGTGATTGCCCTAGCTTCAGCTCATTTCTAGCTAGCTCTTTAACTTAAATTAATACATTTCTCTTCACCTACATTTTACCTAGGGGCTTTTAACCTTTCTTTATGTTCTACTCAGTGTCTACTAACTGGCAGCTGCCTGGCTGGCCCTGAGTGTCTCCCTTTGTTTCTCCATGGTTCTCTCTTCTCTTTTCTACTTATATTTCACCTCCTACTTACTTTATCTGCCCGACAGCCCCACCTATCCCTCTCCTATCTAGCTATTGGCCCTTCAGATTTTTATTAGACCAATCAGATACCTTAGGCAAGCAAGGTAAAACAGTAGCACATCTTTATTTAAACAAATACAGCAAAAAACAACTGTAACACATCCTTACATAGTTAAAATAATATTTCCCAAACACATGATATATGGTTCCCTTTAGAAGAAGTATAGAGAAGATATCAGTCTGTAGAGACTAGCAGACTAATGGTTGCCAGGACTTAGAAGAGAGGGAAAATAGAATGTCTCCACTTAGCATGAATGGTGTGTCCTTTCAACTCATGAAATGCAGTTTTATAAATATACTAAACACCACCAAACTGTTGACTTTCAAATGGTTAATTGTATGCTATATGAGCTTCACCTCACTTTCAAAAAAAAACTATAATGTACGTGTCAGCCCTGCAGAGGGTCTCAGCCAAGAGGCAGAAAAAAAGAACAAGCCATGGAGCGATAGCTGGGACTTTTCTCAAGACACACGAGTCTTTGGAAG
Organism: Cricetulus griseus; assembly: GCF_003668045.3. NCBI lineage: Eukaryota > Metazoa > Chordata > Mammalia > Rodentia > Cricetidae > Cricetulus > Cricetulus griseus. The sequence goes on along the minus strand of NC_048595.1, from coordinate 313,291,357 downwards.
CCTGCAAACCTAGCCATGTCAACAGCTGTCATGTGGAAAGGTCCATCAAGATCTCCAGGCTTTGCTTCTAGGGAAGCTGTGTGGACTGTACCAGGATAGAGTACTGACTTAGTCAGGAAGGCTTCACCCTCATTCTGCACACTCTTCTACTGTCCTCGTAACTTATATTCTTCCAACGTTATCATTCTCCACACTCAACTCTACAGGGAGAGCCCCACCATATATATGTTTATGTGCACTGAGTCCTTGCGGCTTTGTATGTCTGGTAAGTGGTAGGTACTTGTTAAAAATTTGATTTCTGAATTTTGAAACATGTAGAATATTCCAATGGTAAAGTTAGTGGTAAATATTCAATTTTTAAATAAAGTATTTTATAGTGATAAAGTCCAGAGCCCACATGTTCTACCACTGAGTAGATCCATTTTAGTTAGTTAAAAACAGTTCCAAGTATAATAGCTGATGCATTGGTCATCAGCACACACACACACACACACACACACACACACACACACACACACACTTACACACATGCATATTTGCCATGTAGCATAACACAAAGCTCTCAGTTTGGCTATGGTCTCCAGTCCCCAGACCTAATGTTTGAATAATATTTGTAGCTTCCCCATTTACAGAGGGCCTATGAGGATTTGAGAGATGTTTGTTAAGAGCTTAGCACTCACATAACACAAAATATTATCCTTGATAAATGTGATGGCTGCCCCTGGCAGGCTCTGTTCTAGACAGGTGGTGATTGGCAGGTGCCAGGGTGAAGAATGAACCAGTGTGTAGCCCCAACTTGATCTTAGAGTATGGGATGAGCAGAAAGAGATAGTCAAAGCCAGAGTTGGCCCTAAACATGTGGCTCTGGGGGATTAGAGAGAACAAAGCTCTGGGGTCACCTCTCTTCTCTAGGACAGCTTGCGGTCAATCAGAAGGAGACGTATTTAGCAATGGACAGCTCCCAACCCAGCCCACCTGGCACAGATGGCTCCCCTCCCTCCTGGTGTGTTTCAGAGGACAGACTGACTACAAGGGCCTTTGTTTAGTCTTCCAGAAGAGCAAAAACGCCAACTACTTCAATCCTTTAAAATTGAAAATAAGAGAAAGGACAGTGGAAATATAGGGTTTTTTTTAAATCACCCATATGCCAATATTTCAAAACAATCACTTCTTTAAAAAAAATAAATAAACAAAATACCCTGCTCATCTGCTGCTGTGCATGAAAAAAAAAAAACTTCTCTTTTTCTACCTTTGCATCTTAATTTTATTGGGACAAAATGCGAAATAAACTTCCTTAATTTCAAACAGTGTTTGCAGCTTAGGGTTCCATTAATGCATCCTTTCCCCTCGGCTGTGCAGGGATCTCGCTTGCAGTCAGTTCATTCCGCACTGATGTATATTTCATTGCCCAAGGCTTAATTTTGATTTATTGTCCATCCATAAATTAGAAAAATATGCTGTGGAATTCCATCCCGCTGAAAAGCTGTGCCCGATGTCAGGGGACCGGGTGATATTTAAGATGTCAGAAATACATATTGGATTAGTGTGCTTTGTTTCCCCACAACAGCAGGTGTTTAATCATAGCTGATGGCTGAAGTTAAATGCATTAGGACAGCAACAGCCAAGAAGATGGAGTTTTTCTAAGCCATACAAACTCCAGGATAAATAACTCAAAACTAATTGCGTGTCCACATCTTAGATACATTTTTATTTACTTAATACATTAAACAATGAAAATAGCCTCTGGCACTTAACTCTGTGTTTAAGAGCCTGTACAAATATTTTATGCTAGTGAAATGTTGGCTGTTTAAACATAATTACCATTTCCCTTACCGGCCCTCTGGCGGCTTTATATAAGATATTTCTTAAAGCAGGAAAGAAATCTCTCAGCCATTCCAAGGTAGGGAATTTTCAGGCTTGTTTTTGGTTGTGGTTTCTGAATGTAATTTGAATAATTCTTTTTCCCTCTCTAAATGCCCATCTCATTTAAACAAGGCACCGTGTATCTATCAGCTGGGCTTTTCTGCCTTCCTTTCTTTGTAGAGTACTGGTTCCCTTTGCCATCGGGTTGATATTAATTAGAGTTCTATGTATATGGGAAAAATGATCAGGCTCAGTGTGGAGCAATTTAGCTGGAGGCTGGAGGGAAGATGCTTAGGAGAGCAAACATTTTCAAGGTGCAACCGGTGACCTGTGACAAGCTGGGAGATTCATGGCGAGAACCGTACATTGTGACACAACAGTGATTTGATTAAAAGAGAAAGTAATGGATTTAAACAGTCTCTATGAGGATGTAGCCAGACTTCCGTAGCTTTTTGCAATTTACTTTGCAGACCAGGGATGGAGTAGCAAAGAGAGTCTCTGCTGCTGAAAAAGAGAAGGTTCATACACAAATATAAACAAAAACCGAGTCACTGAAGCAAGGGAGCTTCTCATCCCTCTTTTCATGCCTACAAGAGTCAAGATAAAACCAAGTCAAAGCAAATGTTTGGGTCATTTCAAGAACAGATTTAGAGGTAGATTTAAGTGTATTTTTAAAGGAATTATTTCATAGTCATATTCAAATGAATCATCTGTGAAAAAGGAAATGTAATTAAGAAAAACTAAAATTTGTATTAGAGAATGGAAGTACTAAATTTGTTTCCTGAAGATAAATAGTCTGATCCCCAAAGATTTCTAACATTCCTAGATTCAATACAACAACAAAAGCAATTCTTAAAAAGAAAAAAACTTTAATCTTAAAAATGTCATACATATCTACAAGGTATACTGATCATATCTACACCTGGTCCCCTTCACCAGTTCCCCCAGTATCACCCATAGTGTCTCCTTCCCAACTTCATGTCCTACTTTTATAATTACTTGTGTTTTTTAAGATTTATTTATTTTATGAATATGGTGCTCTATCTACACATAGAGCCTACATGCCAGAAGAGAAGAGCACACAGATCTCATTATAGATGGCTGTGAACCACCATGTGGTTGCTGGGAATTGAACTCAGGACCTCTGGAAGAGTAGCTAGTGCTCTTAACTGATGAACCATCTCTCCGGCCCATAATAACTTATTTGTTTAATTTTTTAACTCACTGAGTGTACATGAATGTGGGGTCACCCATTGGGGTATGGAGAATCTACTAGTGTCCACACTCCTAAAGAAAAGTGACTCTTCTCCTTAGGAACTACCAATAGCTCTTTCACTAGAGGTGAGAGGCCTTGGGGTCACCCTCTGCTCATGCTGGAACTTTTGGCTGGCTTGATCTTGAGCAGATCTGGTGTAGGTAACCACAGCTGTTGTCATGAACAGCAATGTCTGGACAACTATGCTATGTCCAGAGCACAGCATTTCACATGGCACCCTTCCCATCTCTGGCTTTTACATTCTTTCTTCCCACCCTTCCTCAATGTTCCCCCGAGCTTTGCAGAGGAGGTTGATATAGATTATCTACAGCTGAGCAATCACAGTTCCTTAAGATCTTGAGCAGTAATCCAGCTCTTACAATAACCACTACCCACTGCAGAAAGGGACTTCTCTCACAAAGGTTGGGAGCAGCATAAACACATAGATATAAACACAAATACTTAAAAGACAGTTGACAACATTTAGAAAGACACCATCAACAGGTTCTTGCCTAGGAGCTAGCATTTCCACTGCCATGGTTTCAACCATGTTTCCAGTATCAGGCATAAATTCCCTCCAGTGGAGCATGGTTCAGTTCAAATGAGGGGAGCAGTTGGTTTCCCCCATAAACAGTATTGTCACTATTACACCAGTGGCACATCTTCTCTGGTATGTCAGTGCTGTAGCATGAAGGGTCCAGTGCTGGGTGAGAAGACCATTGATGTCTTTCTCATCCAGTAGCCTGTATAACCAGTAGCCAGCACTATGTAAGTTAGCCAGCAGGAAGAGTTTCCTGGTCAATTTGAAAATGATTTCTCTGTATGCTGCAACTGAAGTGTGTGGTGTCTTCAGTAAAAGTTATCATTGGCAGCCAAGAGGCATGGCAATAGCCTGTATTATTCTGGGGGCCTCTTGGCCTCTCTGCCTAGTATCATGGAGACAGGCAACTGAACTGGGCAAAACTCAATTCCAAATGCATCAAAGACCTTAATATAAGCCCTGACAAACTGTTAGAGGAAAAAGTAGGGAGTTCACTACTCGTTAGAAGCACATGGAAGGGCTTTCTAAACAGGATTCCAGAAGCTCAGGGAATGACACTAACAGTTGACAAATAGGATCTCATGAAACTAAAAGGCTTCTATACAGGAAAGGAAGTGGTCAATCAGGTGACTGTGGAATCAGAGGAAAATCTTTGCCAGCTATGTATCTAACAGAGGATTAGTGTCTAGAATATACAAAGAACTCAAACTAGGAAACATCAAGAAAACAGCCCAGTTAAAACTGAGCTGTGGAGATGAACAGAAAGTTCCCAACAGAAGCAATACAACTGGCTAGAGAATACCTTCAAAAGTGTTCAACACCCTCAGCTCACATGGAAATGCAGATTAAAACTACACTAAGTTCATTTCACCCCAGTCAAAGTGGTTACTAAATGTAATTCTGTACACTGCTGGAAACATCACAGTGTGATTAACAACTAAACAGGTTTAAAAGAAGTTCAAGGTCATCCTTAACTATGTAACAAGTTTAATGCCAACCTGGGCTACCTGAAAACCAGAGAAAGGGTGATAGGGAAAATGAATATGAGAGTATAAATAAGGCATGGTTATGTCAACAATGTGAGTTGTAAGTTACAAATCCAGTGTGTATTTCTGATCTCAATAATATAAGAACACAAGAGAAAGCAAAATGAAAGACAACCATTCTATCTGTGTGCAGCCATTCCAAAGTAACTCTGTCACTCACAAGAAGGGACTTGAAGGCAAACTGTGAACAGTATCGCTTCTGGGGGAGATTCCAGGTCTTCACATGCTTCTGTGTTACTTGCTTTTTATAATTATACTATTTGGGATAATACATGCACTGATCTTTTTTAAATAGTCCAATAAAGTTTTGTTCTGAAAGAAAATGGAAGCCTATTCCCTACTTTGATCCTACCTCACTATTATAACTGTGTCAAATTAAATAGCCATTGGATGTTATTATAATATAAATCAATTTAAGAAAAGGTCTAAAACACAGTCCTGGTGAGGCACCGACATGGGGCAGAGCGTTTGAGCTCTGTTGGCTGGTTGATCTGTCTGTCTTCTCACTGGGGCCCAGTTTTTCAGCATCTCTAATCCCAAGCCATCTCCATCACTCTAAGCGTCTCTAATCCCAAGCCATCTCCATCACTCTAAGCGTCTACAATCCCAAGCCATTAGCTTCTTTTAAAAAACAATAACCAAAACATCAAGGTACGAATATTGTTCTTTACCTCAGACTTTCCAGTAATAATTTTCTATTTGATAAAATTTTAGTTTTCATGAATATGGTATTTAAAGTGACATTTTGGTACTTTTGTTCTGAAAAAGAATGTTCTAAAATTCAAGTCTCATTTATTGAAATAATCTTAATATATTTTAGTATCTTTTTATGTTTGTCTTTTTATGTTATGTTTTATGTTTTTAAGCTAGTGGCACGCTTCCTGAAGCAAGGCCACATGACCTAAACTTCCCCCAAACAGTACCACCAACTGAGGACCAAGTATTCAAATGTCTGAGACTGGGGAGGGGGGTATTTATTATTCAAAACACCACAGTACTCATGGAGTCTCTGCTGCACAGAGGGAAGGAAACAGAATTGTGTGGAAGGAGAAGTTCAGGCGGTGCAGTTGGTCCTGCCTGCAGTCCTCCTTGGGACTCGATGCTGGCCAGTCTGGAGGTGGGTGACCTGAGAAGGGCGTGGAACTTTGGAAGAGGGAATTGCTGGAGAGGTACTGAGCCAAGAGCCTTCAGCAGACAGTATTCTCAGGAACTCTAAGAATGAGTCTATCAGTCTTAATGAGTGTTGGCACAAACCAAGACTCTACCTTGGCAACCTGAAAATGGACTGGACATACTTCGAAGCAGATGAAATTATGACTCTAGGTGGGAAACCCCATGTCTACCACAAGGAGTTTCCACCTCACTGTCTGCATGTCCATCCAGGAAGAAAGGAATAACCTTCATCATGGGGGAACAGAAGGATCATGACCATCATGTGACTTTCCCAGGGGAGACACAAAGAAGGGTCTCTTTATCCCAGATACAATGATCCTGACAAATCAAAGAAGTGATTCTACCCAAGTCCAGCTCGGTGAGCTGGTGAGTTGTTGTTCCTCTGGAGCATGGCTAAGGAAGTTATGTACAAGTGCATATGTGACTCAAAAGCAGGTGCATCACCAGGAAAGTCTCACCCCAGCATTGGTGGCCGCTCACAGACACTGCATCACCAGAGTCCCACCTTGTTACCCGATACTCCCTGTTACTTCGGCATCTCCCATGACCTCATGCCCCTGGGAGGTAGGACAGAGAGGCAGGTGGAATTTCAGTGGATGCGTCCACTCCTCCTTCCACAGGGAATATTGGCAGCTCTATTACCATAACTAGAGACCTCCATGTTAGTTTATTGTTTTTCTATTTCTCTTCCTTAGCTGCATGGCCAAGTGTTCTGTATAAGCACAGCAATCTCTGCTCCAGAGGAAATAGCTGTATGATGGTGATGATTCCAAGGCATTTCCTGAAAAGCCAGTCTAAAAGTGAAAACCATTCTATGGTTGCCGAGATAGAAGTAAAGCAAAGGGGGTGGGTGCCTTGAAGGAAAAAAAAATGAGTTTTGCTTGATTCTATCATAATGCAAGGCTACTTCTCTGGCTTAATCTTTGGATTTGCATCCTAGAGTGAATAAGAAATGCATGTTAGGAAGGAGTCTAGAGACTGCACAGGAGAATTTTCTATCATGCATACAGTAGTGAGATTCAGAAATGCATTACATGGCAAGAGCTCAATGGCTCTCAACGTGTGGGTGGTGACCTCTTTGGGGGTAGTATATCAGAGATCCTGCATATCAGATATTTACATGTGACTGACTCATAGCAGTAGCAAAATTACAGTTATGAAGCAGAAACCAAATAACTTTATGGTTGAGGGTCAGCATAACATGAGGAACTGTATTAGAGGGTCACAGTGTTAGGAAGGGTGAGAGCCACTGCAACAGCTGATTTTGATCACTAAAGACAAAAGGGGAGAGGCATTAGTCAGCCCTCACTGTTTTCCTGGTTTTCTGTTCTGAAGAATCTAGTTTCATGAAGGGATGCTGCAGATGAAGTGGATTTGCAGGAAATGGGGACAAGAGCTTTGCCGGGTACTGAGGATCAAGGGGGATTCCTTCTGGCTGGGAAGCATGTGACCTCTGATCCCTGAGAGTATGTGACAATACCAAGACTACTTTGGTGACCTGAGGATAGATGGGACATATTTTGAAGCAAAGGAAGCCCATTAAGATTTGTTTAGGACTGTGAGCACAAGAAAATACAGGCGCTTGAAAGAGCTTGCTCTGGGGAATATTTATTCAAATTTGAAAAGATAAGAAATAGGACCTACCAGGGAACAAAGAAGGGGTTGGGGCAGAGAAGGGAAAGAGTAAAACCTAAAGTGAAGCCATTACAGTGAGATGTTCTGATTAATTATTGGCACCCTAAGACATCACCACCGTCTTTACCTCTAGCTCTATGAGGAGGCTCATCTGGAGTTGAGTAGCTGTGTGCACACACTAGAGGTGGCACTAAGGACACTATGATTGAAGGTCAGTTCTGTAGGAGCCCCACTGCCAAAGTGACTGACTTTTAAGGTTGGGTGTGGAAAGCCCTAGGTGAATGTGTGTTGTTAATATGGGCACATCCATGTCAGGTATCCAATGCCTCAGACTCATGGGAACTGGCAAAGCCTCCCTCTGGTCCAAGTAGAGTGTTTACAAATGATTGGCCAGCATGTGCAAAAGCTAGTAACTGTTGCTTCCTCCTCCCCAATGACTGCAATCTATGACTGCTCCCTGACAGAGCCCTCCTGTTGACACTTGATAACATCTCACACTGTATGTACTACGTACAAGTTCTGAGGTTCCCAGTTGCTTGCATAGTTGCTCCTGTCCCATCAGAGGAAGCTAATCCCAGCTTTTCTGCATGTGTCTGTGTATCTGTACTTTTACATTCCCTTGTTGCTCCTGTGCTAGATGAGGCAATTGGGACTGGAGAGCTGACATCTGTCCAAGCCTCTGCCACAGCAGGCAAGAAACCGAGACCCAGAACAAAAGACAGGCTAGCTCTGTCCCTGTGGCTGTGTATGCCATCTTACAGAAAGATATACAATTACTTGATAAATGGTATTATGCTCTACAGTATTTCTTTTGCCCTGGTAATAAACCATTGGAACATTGAAACATTCTAGGTTTTGTGACCAGTATTTTCCTTGGTGTGGATGGCAGAACTAAGCACACTGTCTAGTAGCTAGAAGAAAATGTTCGGGACCATCATCTCCCCCTGAGTTATGTTCTTTCAGATCAGCTGATCAGGGACTAGGATGTCCTGGAGCTCTGATGTCACTGTAAACCTGTGGAGGGACAGCAACCAAAGGCATTTAGAACTGAGAAGATTTGGTCATACAACAAATTCTGATATTAGTTTTCAGGAGGAACACCATGTTTGCAGGGACTACACACACAATGTGGCCCATGTTAGTCATGTAGTCATGGGATTCTGATCACCTGAGGCAAGAGACCAGGCTAGGGATGCAGTTATCCTCAAAGAGGACCTTGGCCAATTGTTTTCATCTTAGAAACCAGACCATTTAAAACTAGTAAAACTCAGTTGTCTTTTCTTTTTCTTTTTCTTTTTTTTTCTTTTCTTTTTCTTTTTCTGAGACAGATTTTCCCTGTAGCTTTGGAGGCTGTCCTGGAACTAGCTCTTGTAGACCAGGCTGATCTCGAACTCACAGAGATCTGCCTGCCTCTGTCTCCTGAGTGCTGGTGCTGGGATTAAAGGAATGCACCACCACCGCCTGACAACTCAGTTGTCTTTATATGAACTTGACATTACCAAGATCAGGTGTTAGCCTCCTTGTGTGGTGGGCCAGCAAGATGGCTCAGCCAGTAAAGGGCTCTGCTTCCAGGACTGATGACTTGAGTTAGATACCTGGGAACCACATGGTGGAAGGAAATAACTGACTCCCCCAAGTTTCCTCTGACTTCTACATACATGCCATGGCTTGTTTAAATGTGCATATGTACAAACGTACACATCATAAAAATAAAATGTAATAAAAACATAAAGGGCTTGCCACAAAAACATGAGAGCTTGATTTCAGGTCCCAAAACCCGTGTGTAAAGCCAGGTATGATGTGCACACTTGTAATCCCAGTGCTGGGGAGACAGAGACAGGTGGATCCCTGTGGCTCACTGGTCAGCCATACTGACTAATCAGCAAGTTCTATGCCAGTGAGTGACCCTGGCTCAGAAAACCATGTGGGTGGCCTCTGCCTCTACTTGTGCACGTGAGGGCTTTTGTGCACACACAAACACAAACACACGATTAAAATTAAGCAATCCCCCTGAAAAATCCCTAAGGGGAGAGAGAAGATAGCATTACATTTTGTAGCTTGACTGTTCCCATTCCAAGAAGTGTGCATTGCTAAGTGAGGTCAGATTTTCCTCTGACCCCCGTCTTATAGGTAATTGTTAGTGATGCTAGAACACCATTATGGTGTTTTCATTGAGAATTAATGCAAGTTCAGCCTCGGGATCTACTTTACAGCTAATATATAGTCACTTACTGCTTGGCGACATAAGTCTGTATGATAATGTATGCGTTCAGAGTTTGAAATTTTATATCATGAGAAGTGTGTCGGGCCTGCCTTTGAGGACATCTTGCCAACTCCTCAGGTACTGTCCTTCCCTTATTCCAGGAGAAGTTAAGGGGCAGTCCCACATTCTTGCTGTCCCTGAGTCTCTCTGCTCACCTTATCCTGGCTTCCTAAGTGAGAGATAAATCTTAGGATCTTACAGTGTTGTTTTATAGTGCTCATATATATGTTCTTAAATAGACATAATATCATAGAATGAAATCACCTTGGGTTGTGAAAGTAAGCCAGTCATTGTTCTATATGACACTTAAACTTTCTTGCCTCTAAAGGAGAGATGTTCTACTTCATAAGGTTGTTGTGAAATATAAAGCTCCTCGGCACAGACTAGACACCCAGTAAAAGGCAGCCTGCTCCAGCGTCTGCTCACAGTGAGATCCTGTAGGGCAGCCAGCAAAGAGGATAGCAGACAGTTTTTACACCGAGTTTAGCTGAGGTTTCTTGGACAGTGGGTAAACACCAACCCCAGCTGGGTCTGCTGATAAGGACTCATTTGTCCAAGAGGACTAACACTGTGGGGAGAGGGACAAACACAGAGAAGTTAAATGAGGAGGTCCCATTATCAACTATCCCATCACACTTAGCCCAGTGCCCCTCAAAACCAACAATAGTGTGTGTGTGTGTGTGTGTGTGTGTGTGTGTGTGTGTGTGTGTGTGTGTGTCCTCTCTGTACTGTTCTCCAGCATAATATCATATGTTGTTCTACACTCCCTCCCACCACCATAGCATTCTTCAGCACAACTGAAGCCCAAACTCAGAATGGGAGCCACCAAACAAAACTGCTCCAAACAAAAAACCAGTTGGGGCTGGCCTGCAGCTCAGGGACCTGTTGGTCCTCATATTTCTCACTGGACAAATGTCTCATGATATGTTAGTGGGCTGCCACATTGCTGTTACCATCTGGTCTCACTACTGGTTTGTAAGGCTTGCAAAGATGCTAGCTTATGCCACTTACTCAAGGCTGTGCCCAAGCTCTTTATTGCCCATTTTAGTGGAGTTGTTCACATCTAGAGTAAATCTAGGCTAGTACCTAATCATATCAGAGATCTAGAAAACTCACTTCGCCACTCTGACCTGATCATTACCTACTACGTACTCACATTGATATCTCAGTGTTCCAAGTAAAATATGTACAACTATTACATATTAATCAAGTATGAAAAGATATTTTTAAAGAAAACAGAAAAATTAGATATGAGATGTAAAAAAGTCCTGAACAAAAGATAGAAACATGGAAGGAACACAGAAAAACAAAAAACAAAGTTATTTTGTTAGAATAATAGGGCTATGGGAAATTTCTGTCTTTTTAAAAACTACCTTAATTATGGTATAATCTCTTTAGGATTAACAAAATGCCAACATCGAGAGTGGCCAGTACCAGTCTTCCCAAAGACTTAAAACAAATGCCAAACATAAAAAATGAACCCCATAATATTTTAAGCCCGCTGCCTTATTCTTTTAGCTCTGATGCTTGGTGCTATGGATGGTCATGGCACATGCCAGGATAGTCAGCAGGTACGCATAGTGTTACAACTGGCAGCTTTTCTTACAAATTAATGTGTAATGTTTTGAATAATGAAAGCTAATATTCTAATGTGGAGATGACACAGAATTCAAAGGTAGAATCGGTATCTAAAACATCTAGACAGGCCAGGAAAAGGAAAGGTCATCTCCAACAAAGCCTGCAATAGGCATTCGGGTTTTAAGTTCTCGTCTTAGTTATGGTTCTATTGCTGTGAAGAGACACTATGACCATGGGAACTCTTATAATGGAAAGTATTTATTTGGGGCTGGCTTATAGTTAAGAGATTTAGTTCATTATCATCATGGCAGGAAGCATGGCTGTGCACAGGCAGACATGGTGTTGGAGGAGGAGCTAAGAGTTCTGCATCTGGATTGGCTGGTAGCAGGAAGAGAGTAACGCTGGGCCTGGCTTGAGCTTCTCAAACCTCAAAGCCCACTCCTAATGACACATTTCCTCCAATAAGACCACACCAACCCCCACAAGGCTCCACCTCCTAATAGTGCCACTCCCTATGAGCCTATGGGAGTCATTTTTATTCAAACTTCAATAATAGAAAGAAAAAAAAAAGCAACAGCCTAAGCTCTGGAGTCCGGCATCTTAATAAGGACAAGCAGAGCAGAACTGGGCTTTCTCATACTGACACAGGTTCCGGAGGAGTGGACAGTGTGTGGACTGCCAAAAGCTATACATCAATTCTACTTCTAGAATGAGGAAGGTGACTATAGTGCCCTCCCTTGAGTATAATATTCAGAACTCAAAGGAAATGTGGCTACAAGGAAGCCCTCACAATACAGTGAGCCGCAGCTGGAAGGGAGCCCTGACACCTCACAGGAGCATAAACAAGCAACATTTTCCCCAACCTGCCCTTCTGGGCCCTCTATTTTCACTGTAGTCAGAGTTCATAACCTGGAGCACGTGAATTCTGTGCATCCAGGATGGGTGTCAAAGTGCCTACAGACCCTCTCAATGTAAAATACTTACTTTCTCTCAGCAGTTTTTTTTTTACAAAAAATCAATGCTCAGAGGTGGAGAGATGGCTGGACTGTTAAGCATGCGGGCTCCTCTTTCAGAAGACATGGGTTTGATTCCTAGCGCTATGTTCAAGGCACTCAACTGCCTCCAACTCCACTTCCCACCCTCTTCTGCTCTCCATAGGCACTTCCTGTAAGTAGTACACAGATGTACATTCAGGCAAAACACCCATACACACAAAATAAAACAGAACTTTAAAAGTCAGTGTTCTGGGCCCATGACTGTCAAACGAGGCATTGCCAATCCCGAAGATACAGTGCATTGGTGTTCAAACAATTGTCTGGGTCACATGACACTTTTGACTGTCCCTCCAGGCATTCACTGAGCTAACAAGGAGCCTTGGCACTGCTCTGTAGTGCTCTTTTTCATATAACAAAAAGTACTTTTCATGTACTTTTAACATACAGGATTTTCCGGGCATAAAACCATCATTTGCAATGGTTCTCCGCTTGGGAAAAGCATGTCATTGACAACAATGCTATCCATCTCCTGGGATATGAAGTTGTCCCACCCCATTCTTGCAACAACTCCACCACTGTGAAAGCGTAGCTGTCATGCTTACATATCTATACATTTGAGTAAATATAATCCTTGGCTGAAGAGCTAATTCTAAAGAAAGAGCACCAACTACAGACAACTGAACAGTTTTTCCAATAAATTAAAATTTATTGTAAACTGGTACAATATTTGGGTATTTCACAGTTGTCACGGTGGGGAAATGTAACCATTAAAAACCATCATATATTAGTGTTTTCTTTATAAATGATCTGCTTTTATTGTTTTGATTATATTTCTACACACACACAAACACACAAACACACATACACACACACACACACACACACACACACACACACACACACACACACGAACACACACACACACACACTTCCTCCTTTTTTCTTCTTTTTTAAGCTAAGTGTTTGGGTGTGGTGTGTGACCGAAGCTCTGCAGAAGCTAGTGGGAGGTGCTACAGAACATTTATTTTGGTTGGAGCCCTGCTGGCGCTGCTGAGAACCGCTGGTTGGGGGGACGTGGGGACAAGTGTGTCCTAGAGTTTCAAGTTTCCAAAATCTCCGATGACAGTGATCTTCTTAGAATATCTGGGTCCGAGGTTTGTGCAGAGTGGTCTGGGCACCTCAGAAACCAGATGTAATGAATACAATCTCACCAGCCCACTGCACCCTCTTCTGCGGAAACAGTTGTTTCCCCCCAATCCCAAGGTCAACAATCGCTTTCAGGTCCCAGCTGTCCCTCACAGTCACCTGATCTAGGGTGCTGACCACAGTGGGCCTGGCTCAAACAGAGACCATCAGGAGCCACCTTGGGTCCCCAGCTTGGCTACGGACAACCTGTCCAGACGGCTGTGGTCCCCAGCGTCAGGGCCACAACGGTCTCTGACTTTCTCATATTCATGGTTTTTCTTTTTTTTAATTGTAAATCATTATCCTGCTCAGCTCAGTCACCAGGCACACTGTGTTTAATAAATTAGCTTAATCTACCCCGCAAGTGGTTTGTGAGTGCCCTGCTTCCTCCGCTTAAGGAAAGCATTTGTATCTGCCCGGTGCCGGGCTGAGCGCAGCTGCCCAGGGCCTCGTGGATCGAGCTGCAGCCTGGGGCCTGGGGCACTCTGTAGCCCTGGTGGCCTCTTTGTCCCCGGCAGGCGAGCCACCAGCTTCCAGGCCGCCCAGGCCCGGCACATTCCACCCTTGCAAAGGGGCCTCTTTAATGGCTCCCGGTGAAATAATAACTCATTATGTCACCAGGAAGGAAGAAAGGGAGTTAAGTGTCTTGATGGGATTAGAGGAAACCCCCGCAGAGATGATTTAGGGGCCGTGATAATTCATTTAATAGGGGCCTGGGGCAAATTGCTAGACAGGGAAATGGAACTGAAGCAGCTAGAAAGGGCGCCGGGCAAGCTGTGTGGGAGAGCTGGCTTCATTAGCAATATTTAAGAGATTTCATTTAGGAAGGAGTCGTAAACTGCGGTACTATTTTATCCACCTGGTTTGGTGGTCTTTAGCTTTCCTCGGCATGAATATTAAATTTGAAATGGCCCTACAGCAACACATTGTGGAAAGTGCTCTTTGGGCTGTTATTTGTATGGTTGGTTTAGTTTCTCGTTTGTTAACCTTTTAAAATGAATATCATTGAAAATGGATGGCTGTGCAACCAGCACTTGCAGAGATTAGGGCAAGAACAATGCGTTAGGATAGGTTGTTACTAAACTGGGTAAAAGATTGAAGTTTTTATTGATGGAGATACAAAAGGCACAGAGAGTGAGTTAGTAAATGGCAAATGACTTTGACAATTCCCAATTTTCATGCAGCTTTTTGAAGCTGTCCCCTTGGAAGCCACCTACCCCAGCCTGGAGGAGACCACAGGGCAGGGACACAGATGGTACCTGCTTCCTGACAGACACACTGAGGGGTGGGGGTGGTCACACACATGTCAGGAAGAGTTGCTTGAACAGAATATTCCACTTTCAGAGAACTGAGGGTAATCTCCATTGGACTGGAAAACCACTCCATTCAAATGAGCACTTCTTATGAATGTGGGCGCTGCCCAGGGCTTCACAAACCCCTGAAGTTTAGACTTATTCTCATGACAACTAAAAAGCAAACAACAATATCTGATCACTTTTGATGTGTGCCCTTTTGGTGTGGATGGTCACTGTCCCACACATTACCCACCTGCCGCCAGTATGGAAAGTCCTTCTGGGAAATGTTCCAGGGAATACAACCTTCACTCCATGTCCCAAACACTTGCCTGCCCTGACACTCATCCAAAACTCCTATATTTGCAAATTAAATATTGTCTCTGATTTCCTCTTTTTTTGAAAAGGAAAACTATCCCAGATCGGATGCATTATTTTTTTTTTTAATCACAGCTGCATTCTGTTAATTCAACACAACAACTGGCTAGTCTCTATTCACAGCTGCTTCAGCCACATAGAACACATAAGATGCATAATTAATATGTTCTTTAAAAGACTTCCTTAATCAAAAAAGACACTAACTATATGTAAAATTATTCACTTACAGATACTAGTTTGTGCAATTTTTCGCAATGACAATTAAAGTTGGTAGCTAAATGTATTTTTCTAATGTACCAAAACTTAGCAACTGTCTTTTGTAAGGGGGGGCAATATTCACGTTGGTATCCTTATTGCTATGTCACCATTTCCTAGGAAAGATGTGATATTTTATCCAGTTTTGTAAACTACTCTGAAATATGGTAAGATCTACTTCAAATAAAATAAAGGTTACTAATATTTTGTGTGGTTAGTTTTCTGAACAAAAACAGATATTACTTAAGCCTGGCTTATACTCCCTTCAGGGCGTCTGTCCAGTCCCAAGTCCTCCAGCTTTTCTTGGGACTTCCCTTGGGGGTGGGGGGGGGCACCTTCTGAGCAGGGATCATGTAAAAACTTGCATTCCCAGTTTGCTTCCTCCCTGTCAAGTTATCCTAAGCCGGCCAAGCACATCCTGCTTTTGCTTTGAAGAAATATTATTTAATCGCCAATGCAAAATCCAGAAGGTTGCAGAACCATCTCAATGCCACATGCTGGTAGGAAACGGAAGCTTCAACAGAAAGCAGTTCTCCTTTCTGAGTTGGGGAAAAGAGGGTCTTCTCTTACCACTTCTCTCCTTTCCACAGTTTCTAGTTCAGCCATGACCATGGCTCACAGACCCAGGCTGGGAAGTCTCAACTCTTATCAGATGCTGTGGATGACAATCAACCAGAAAAAAAAAAAAAAAACCAGGACTGCAAACAAACAAGCCTGCACCGTTTCACTTGTATGAACCTTGGCACAACCACACTGCTTCTGTAATGTGAGTAAAATACATCACACAGTATTAAAATATATTCATATTAGCCCAGTGGTGGTGGTGTTACACCTTTAATCCCAGTACTAGGGAGGCAGAGGCAGGTGGCCTGGTCTACAGAGTTCCAGGACAGCCAATCTACACAGAGAAACCCTGTCTCAAAAAACAAACTATATATGTGTATATATATATGTGTGTGTGTGTGTGTGTGTGTGTGTGTGTGTGTGTGTGTGTGTATGAAATGTATGTATATTTAGGTATATGTCTATATGCTCACACTGTAGGTTGACCTCAGCTTTATGGAAAGTGCTTTGGCAACACATAGCTGAAGTAGTCATTCATCGAATTCAGGAATTCCATCTCTAAGACTAGCTCCTGAGGAGAATATCCAAAATGCAAGGACTTTAGAGAAAACATGTAAACAAGAAACCCAACAACTGTCCAACTAATAGGACTCGGTGGTTATGGAATCACAATGGAGTTTAACAAGCCCATGTTCAACTTGGCACAGCATTAACAAGATTGTCTGAGCACTGAGTTATTGTTTCCCCCACATTTTGTTAAGTTTTCTATGATGAGGATATATTATTTTACAATCAGTAAAAGATGCATTAATATATAATGTAATATATATTTTACATTATGTATCAGCATGTTATATATTGTGATATTATGTGCTACAGATGCTAATATATTAATTTCTTTAATAGAATAAGCTGGCAAGCAAGCCTAAATCAGGGTTTCCTCTAAATGTCCACATGAAATGAATTTGCATATGTCTCTTCATTCTTGCCAAACATCACACTGCCTCTTACCTCCTCAATTTGGTAAATGTCTTGTTTTTGTATAATGGTGCCTGTCTTTTTGTGAGTCCCTATACTTGAAAAATTCTGTGTGTTTTGGCTAAAGAACTCACACTGGCCAATAAGAAGTCCACATTCCATCTTGGCAGCCTGCACACTTAGCACAGAAACATATATATTTATTTTACTGACCTGGCCACCCTCAAAATGAAAGCACACATGTATAAAATCCAGTGCTGCTCCCAGACTATAACGTTATCTGCAAAATCCTGTTTGTAGCAGTAGACTATGCATAAATTTGACCTGTTAATTCTTTTTCTTTTTCTTTTTTTTGTTAAACTAGGTCAAGTGGCTGTCCCTGTAGCACCATCAGAATATTCAATAAAAATCAAGGATATCTTGTGTTTGAAACATACATTATAAATAGATGTATAGACAGAGCAGATATTGAGAAAAGAAATGGTAAAGATTATGAATATTAAGATTTATATTAATCTATAAGCCTATTAAAGTACAGTAAAACCTGTCCTTCAGACCACCTTTTTAAAGATATCACCTCCCTGATGGGACCACTAAATTTCGGGCCAAATTATTTTCCCATAAAGAACAATGAAAAGAAAATGATTATATTAAGACTTGTTCTACTATGGTTTCTTTTCATTGTTCCGCCAAAAACGATTCCAAACAGTAAAATAACATTGATTTTGACCTTGTTAATGAACCTGAAGAACTTCGTGGAATACTCAAACACTGATTTCCGATTTTAACAGGAAAAGAAATGGACCCTGTGCCTCCCGTTTTTGAAAACACGAGCGGCAGGTGGGGATCACTTCATTGGTATGCCGCAGATGTGCCCATCCTGCTATTGCTAATGTTCCATAAGGCTCATCCTGTGGATTTTCCTTTGTGCCAAGAGCTGGAGATGATTGTACGATTTGTGAAGTACCAGAGTAAGCCTTCAAGCCGAGAAACTGATTGCATTTCTTTTGGGTTATGAAGATTCTCGTATTCAATATTACCGGAGCGATTTTCAGCTTTCCGAAATGCCATTCGCTCTAAGGGAACAGTTCTCTCTCTCTCTCTCTCTTTCTCTCTCTCTCCTTTGGCCTTTTCGGGGTTTCCTGTGGCTCTGACTGGCTTTTCTCACAAACAAAACTACCATGTGGTCCCAGCTCCTGTCCCTCGTTGAGGTGGCCCTTGCCTTCCTAATGAGGTTCTTCCAGCTTACTCATTTTAATCAGAAATAGCACAAGTGTCAGCCACTCTACCTCCAAGGCAGGTCCCTCAACAGGTCCTTTAAGTCTTGCTACCATTGCAGTCTCCAAGAATGCGCCACTGTGGTTTATTCCATTTTCCCCTAGTGCCATCCATTTGATTCCAGACTCCGGCTTCAGCATTAAAGCTGCCTGCCATGACAGACATCGTGTTCAGGGTCTGTCTATTGGAATAGGGCTTTCTTTCTCCCAGATCACAGAAGATGAGTGGGCTGTTATTCCTATTACAAGGAGCACACTCCAGAAAGAACCAATAGCAGCCATGTCCAGACCCTGTAGAGGAAAAAGCCCCAGATTGTATGTTCCTCAAAATTATGACCTGTGTGTTCATGAGCCCTGAGCCCAGTGACTGCCATGGTGGCTCCCAGTTATCCATGGTAGACCTAACCCATTTGCCAGTCTTGCCTTATTGTTGTCCCAAGTAACTGCAGGTCACTTGCTTGTAGTCACAGTCTGTTGGAGCAAAGGAGGTCTTTGAAAGTTCAGGTCCAGGCCACCATTCTCAGCTTAGAAAAGGGGCTATTGAGGTCTGGAGGGCAGCCTAGGTAGAGTCAGTACACAGAACCATGAACCTTACGAGTACAAATAGTGAATGTTCATTCCTCTTTCTACAAGGCTCATGAAATAAAAAGAAATGCTTTTAGCTCATTGCCTAGGATAGGAAATAGGAAGGAGCTCAGCAACACAGTCCTTCGAACACTGAGGTGTCATAACAATAACACTTCTTTCTGCAAGCAGGTTATATAGTTAGATTTTTTTTCAGTTTGAGATGAAGATGACAAGGCTTAGAGGTTAGGGAGTGAGATGTGGCATCTAATAGCCAAGTCTGAATTCCAGCTCCATAGTTTTTGAGCTATGTCCTTCAGGGAACCACTTAGCATCTCTGGACCGCAGTTTCCTCCTGTATAAAATGGGGCCCATGATGCCAGTGGCTTCCCTGAGCTACCTAAGAGCAAAAGTGATACTGAGTGCTAGTGCACTGCATTCGGCCAAACTACATCACCTGCAGGATGTGAATCCCACAGCTTTGAGCACCTCTATAAAGGGAGGAAAAGGACAGGGATTAGGGTCAAGGGGTGGAGGAGAGAAGAGGTGTTTAGTGAAGGGGTGGAATGAGCTAGCTGTATGTGACATGTGTGATTACACACAGAGAGCTGTGTACACCCAGACAAAGTCATGGGACGCCCCACCAACCCCTCCCCTCCCTACAGTGACCTCACCACTTCCTCCACTTTCTTCCCTCCATGGATCTGGGATTATAGGACTTCCTTGGCTTACGCTCTCTTTCCCCACCAGTCCTCCAGTGCTCTGCAAGAAGCACAGAGGAAGCTCATGTCTGAAAACTAGCAAAAGTCTGGATTCTAAGACCAGAATGTGCTTTCATGGATAGCATCACTGTCGCTTTCAGACCCAGCATGGCCAGATGGCGAGCTGCTTCCCCTTCAGAAAACTTCTGGTTTTCCTGAGATTCATTTCTCTGCAGATGTATAGGCCACACTTCCTTGGAGTGCAAAAAGAGTGTCAGACCCCCTAGAACTTTAGTTACAGATAGTTGTGAGCTGAGTGTGGGTCCTGGGAATCAAACTCAGAGCCATCTCTCCAGCTCCTCTTATTTCTGTCAGTTTTGTCCATTTTCCCCCTAAAAGCAACAAGTCAAACAGCTTCAGCTTTTTTCATCAAACCCTCAGAGAATGGAAGAGAGTTATGTTATTTCTGTCCCATTTGAGCTGTTTCTCTGGGGACAAGTTAGTTTATTTTACACACTCACTGCTAAGGTGGACAGTACTAGGCTGTCAAGCGCCCTTTCATGGCTCTTTCTCTGGCACTTAAAGACATTTCATTTTCATATATTTCCTCAACAGACATGTATTGAGGGGTTGCTATGTGCTAATGGTGATGGCAGGTATTAAAGAGGTGAGCAGTGGGGCTGGAGAGCTAGCTCAGTTGGTAAAGTACTTGCCTTTCGAATATGAGGGTCCAAGTTCAACCCCAAAGAACCCATGTAAACAAAGCCAGGCAGGGTGCCTCACGTCTGCAACTCCATCATTTTGGGGGAGAGAAAGATGGGTCCCTGGAGCTTGATGGCCATCCAGCCTGGCCTATTTGTTGAGTTCTAGACCAATGAGAAACAAAAGTGGACATCACCTGAGGAATGACACCTGAGACTGTTCCCTGCCACCCCATACACACCACACCGTACATATCTCAGAGGAAATCCTGCATCCCCAAAGACAGCCTGCTTTGCATTTATCTAACACTAATGTTGGCCAAAGAGATTTCCTTCTCTAAGTACCAACTCACTGGTGAGATGGTTCCAGACTCCAGAAACCACTGAGAATTCGGATCTTGGGACCTCTGAATGAATGGACAGGACCATCACATCTATTCTTCCCATTGAACCAACCAGGAGATGGAGATTTAGAGAAGTGAGTCGTCTGAAACCACCCATCGTGGCCAGTCCATCTGGATTAGACAGTGGAAGCAGATGAGAAGAGGGTGGTGACCTGGCCAACCAGTCCTCTGGAGAGTTTGAAATCTGGGCCAATGTGAACCTCTGTACTGGTGCTGATGCAGGGTTTGCCTGAGCCGTCACTATCAGCATCACACTCACTTGCTGCTTTGTTAAGTGCTTTGGGAGTTCCCAGGTATAAAAGGTGATGTATAAAATCAATCACAGGAAACCCTGTGGCTGGCAGCTCAAAGCAGCTACAGTAAGCGGTGTCCATGCAATCAATAGTCCCTCACTGAGAAGGGGAAAGAATACCATTAAAAAGACAGGCTCTTAGAAAAACTTATCACACAGGTCAGGGGAGGGTCCTGCTTTACAAAGGAGAGAAAGACTGCTCCCAATATTCTCTCTCTCTCTCTCTCTCTCTCTCTCTCTCTCTCTCTCTGTGTGTGTGTGTGTGTGTGTGTGTGTGTGTGTGTGTCCCTCTCTTTCTCTCCCTCCCTCCCCAGTGTTAATTAGGAAAGAAAGTGGGTATTATTGCTTAATGCATATTTTTTATTTAACCATGCAAGAACTCAAACTGATACACAATGTGTCTGGTGCATATTTCTTTGCAAGCTTCCTGCACAAAACAACTACTGATTTTAAAATCCAGTCAAAGGGGGAAATGAAATTAAGTCTGTGGCACTGGGGTAGGAAAAAGAAGTTATTTCTACCAATCTCTTGCCAAAGAAAAATGTTCGTGTTTGGAATACAGTCTATCTTATATGCCTTTAATTATGGTTAAATATAAATAAATATGTAGATGCGCATCTTTTATGATGCCAATGAACAGACCCCTTTCTTACTCTTACAGGAATTTTGTTGTTGTTTTTTTTTTTAAGACAAGGTTTCTCTGTGTAACTGTCCTGTAACTCACTTTTTGTAGACCAGTCTGGTGTAGAACTCGCAGAAATTTGCCTGCCTCTGCCTTCCAAGTGCTGGAATTAAAGGCATGCACCACCGCCTTCTACAGGAATTTTGGCTGAGATATTTTTGGTTTTTATCTTATTTCAGAAGTTGAAAATGTAACAAATTGATAAAAATCACCTTACTTTATATGTAAACTCCTGATACTTCTTAAAAGCACAGTACAGTAATTTAAACAAGTAAGTGGAGGGGGGAGGCATGCTATAGCATCTCTAATCCACAAACTATTCTGTTTTGGTTTTGTCAAGGTGGAGACAAACAATGTTAGCCACTGAAGTTCTTTACCAGAATGGATAATTTGAGAGAAAGTCCTTGAACAGTTCACCTAAGTATTCCAGTGGTCTGCTGGAATATTCTAAATCAGTCACCTCTCCAAGAACTTTAATATTAAGAGTTCAAAAAGCTGGACGTGTTGGTGCATGCCTTTAATCTCAGCACTTGGGAGGCAGAGGCAGGTGAACCTCCATGAGTTTGAGGCCAGCCTGGTCTACACATGAAGTTCCAGGACAGTCAGGCTGCTTAGGGAAATCCTGTATCAACCAAACAAACAAAAAGAGAGTTCAAATTGCTAAAGCATAAGTGATTACAAAACTTACATTTATACCAAATTGTGTAGGTCCTTCCATTAATGTTTACAACTCTAGAGCACATTTGGAATCCCTGGAGATGCTGTTGGATGCTGACGTTGATGGATCATGAACACCCTCTTATGATGCACTGTGCCCCTTGTTTATCTTGAGGAAACAATGTTTTGGGTGTTTGACTATGCCTTGCTCAAGGTCACCCCAGAAGGTGGTCCCAGTGGTCTAAACAAACAACCCATGTATCCCAGCAACCCTATGACAGCTGGCTATTTCACTCTCCCAGTCCTTCTCTTCATAATGGCTATGGTTACCATCAACATGCTTCTAGGTGTCTTCCAAACAAGGTTCCCCTCACAGAAACCATCCCAGAGTAGTTGCCACTCTTTCTTGTCTTCAGACCTTCCTACACACTCATTTCTGCTTATGAAATTGGGGTCAAGCTTTATCTGCTTGTTTTGCTTGAAACTGCCCTGTCACTTGGGTGATAACTACTTGTGAAACCCCTGAGAACTTGGCATGGGAAAAAGAGAAGGAAATAGACCAGGTCTTTGTACCCTGTAGCATAGCCTCCTGGTTTTCCGGACCTGAGCAACCCAGATTTAGATTTAGAATTTTTCCTGGAATGACTAGCCTTTCCAGGGTTACCAATCACCATGCAAAGACTGACCAGAAATTTCAGGTTAAGTATCGGTTCAGTCACACCCAAAATTTTTCAAGTTGGGGTGGGAGTGGATCACCGATTGTTTTTTAGGGTAACTTAGTTGATTTCAGTTCACTCAGCTACACCAAAGGCAGATGTCTACTAATTTTTGGTTTTGGTTTTGTCTAAGTTTTTTGTTTGTTTGTTTGGTTTTTTGATTTGTTCTTCGAGACAGGGTTTCTCTGTTTAGCTTTGGAGTCCATTCCTGGAATTCACAGAGACCTACCTGCTTCTGCCTCCTGAGTGCTGAGATTAAAGGTGTGTGTCACCATGCTACCACCACCAGGCTGATGTCTATTAATTTAAGTACATCATTAAAGGTATGCCCCAAAGGCAGATATGGGAATGCCAAGAATGATTCACTTACAAATAAATTTGTAATTTTGTGCAGAATTCTTTTAAAAACCAATAAAATATTACCTTTCTTCTACAAGCTTGGCTCTTCCTTGACTACAATTTGTATAGAGAGCCAGGATGAAGTATGACAATCAAACTCCATTCTGTCTGGTCATTCTGCCCTACTTTCTCCATGAAATAATACACCAAGCAATTATAAAATCCACTTCTCTGAGCCCTGATTTCTTCCATGTTCAGTATAAAGGGAAAGGCCAAACGAGCAGAGAGTAGAAGATGAAAGAAGTCAAACACTAAAAAGAGGAAAGATGATCCCAACCTCCAGTGGCCAACGTGCCAATACTTTTAAACACTGAAAACTTGAAATTTAATTCTGCTTCATAGTTTCTAGATACAGAACTAAGTAACAACACCTATTACATTATTTCTTAGATCAATAATTAAAAAGTTAGATTTTGGTTGGGATCTAGCTCTGAGGCAGATTGCTTGCTTAGCATGTTATAAGGTCATGGGTTTGATTCCTAGCACCAGTAAATCAGTTTAGGTAACCAGTTCTTTCTGTGCTGTAGATCAAATTCTGGGCCTGGAACATACTAGCTGAGTGTTCTACCTCTGAGCTACACCCCAGTAACTGTGCCAGGAAAACTGTTATTGTTTATATATGTTTGAATAATTAATATTGACAAGGTAGAACCAAAAAACACATCTGTTTTTATACTTTCAATAATTATAATCTGATTGAGGAAATCTTGTATATAAGAAATACGTGTGTGTGTGTGTGTGTGTGTGTGTGTGTGTGTGTGTGTGTGTGGTCTTTGAGTAAGAACTGTAACATTCCTAAGCCTCAGTGTCTCCATCTGTAAGTAGGACTATGGAGAGGGTTTGGCAGCTTCTACATTTCCTTCAATTATGGAAGTCAACAAAGCAAGATCTACAAACTATAACAGAACAAAAGGTTTCTGGCCCAAGTACTAACCCTTGCCATAGTAATATATTACCTTTCCAGGACATTTAAAACCCACAATCTGCTTGTGACATTTTGGTTAAATATTGGTTTCATGTAGAACCTTAATTCAAAGTGGATGCTTCCATCTGCAGCTTGGTTGAGCTTAGAATTTGGAACTCTGTGATGTGCTTTGCTTGCCTAGCATGTCCCTAGTAACATATTGGGGGTTTCCTTAAATTGGGTCCAGCTGCACAAAGAGTGCTGTCCATCCATCTACCCATACTTAAGGCAATGTAAGGATTTTCTGTGGCTCCTTATTGAAATTCTCAACGCCAAAATTTATTTCATCCTGTTATCCAAATGTATAGAATACCACACTCCCAAAATGCATTAAATGGAGTGTGGCACAGAAGTCTAAATATGGCAGAAGGCGACTGGGAGGGGATTTTGGACATTTCAAGGTTATGCTCAGGTCACAACCCTTTCCTTGCTTCACCATGAAGTGCCCATCCCCTCAAAGAAAATTCTTGCAGGATTCAGGAGAAATAAGTGGCTGCTGTAGCCAAGCACATTACAGTGTGGCATACAAAGCACTCATCCTGTGTGTATGAAAATCGTAAGCCCTAAGCTTTAGAGAGAGTTGTGCAATTGACAATCAAATGGAGCTTAAAGGGAATTACGAGGTTTTCAACTAAAGTCCTGAAATAAAGAAAGTGATATTTTATGGCAAAAAAAAAAGATCGCAAATGTCAAGTTTAAATCATACCACTTTGCACCATTGAGCTACTAGCTACTTCTCTGGGCTCCTTCAGTCCTTAACACAGAGAAAGACCAACTTTCATGCTCAATAAAACTTAAGAACTTTAGAAATACATTTAGGAGCATAATTCATGTATTTGTGCCTTTCCCCCTCCCTATGTGGCTAATTGTAGGGAAAAAAGAGTGAACCCAAGAGCTTCTTGGCCTCTTTTCCCATTCTTCCTTATGAACTTCTGTGTTTTTTAGTTTAGTTTTGTTTTTGTTTTTTAATAGGGCTGACACTAATTCGGTCATAAAAGACCAAATCAACAAGAAAAGCCTTCAGAATATGGGGGATGCTTTCACTGTTGCGTTCAGGTGTTAGCCAGTTCTAGCTGGGCTTTGGGAACTCCAGGGCAAAGGAACCTACCAGGCAGTCACCAACCAGCAGCCCCCCACAAAAGCTGGAACCCAGCTGCCCAATTCAGTCGCTCCTGTCCAAAGCCAGACAGGTGGCGACCCAGATTGGATCTGCTGTTGTGGGAATGATTTGATTCACAAACAGGGTTATTAAATTTTATATGGAGACAGGCGAAAGTCACAAGATCCTGGAGAGGAAGCCCTGATTCACATAAATTTATCTTAATAGCTGTGAATTCGGGAGCATAAAGCAGAAAAAAAAATTAATGGAAAGGCATTTCACCTCCTCCGTCTGCCTGCTCCCCTCCACTCCCCTGCACATAATATGCCCGCACACACACACATAGATCAACACCCGCCACACCATCCGCCCTGTGCAGGAGGAACCCGACACATTGATCCGAGCCTGTTTTGACATATAAACTCCAATTTGGCCCCAAGTCACTGAGAGTGGACACTGCCACCAAGGGCTCTGACACTAGGTTATTTGTTGTTGCTGTTCGCTGTCCCTGTTTGCACATTAATCCAGTGACAATTAGGTGTCAGCGAGCGTTGTTTCTGCTTAGCTGATAGCCTTGGGCTCTGCGCTTGAAACCCTAATCAGGAGTGTAAACTCTGCTATATTTCAATTTGGAGAAGCGCTCTTCCGCTAAGAGGCCCCTGGCACTGCGATAAATAAAACGCCTATTTACTCTATTGCCACACTTAGACATCTAATGCACTTACTACCAGCCCCCTAATCATAGCCTACAGTTAAAACCGCCTATAAATCACTCCGTTCTCATCCTGCACATTAGTGAAGCCATTTTCCCCAAACCCCACAATGAGCACTGTTTCCTTTTCTTGTTAGTCAAAAGCTAGATGATTTTTATTAGGTTAAAGACGAGTTCACAGATGGTAAATCGCGTGGAGAGAAATGAGCTGGAGAGCTACACTGCGCCTAGGCGGGGCATGGGTGGGAGGTGGTCCCCGAACCCGAGGCCGGGGGACTCCAGGGCACCTCGGAATTCCTCCCGGCACCGGGCGGGTCCTCCGGGTCCAGCCTTTTCCTCCAGCACTACCGGCACGCCCTAAACCAGCAAAACCTGCCGAGTCCCCCTCGTTCTGGCCTTGGAGCTTTCCCACCACCACCCGCCCGCTGGGAAGGGCTGGCAAGGCGAGGGCCCCTGTGCGGCCCGGCTCCATGAGGTCCCCGGGGATCCGGGCGCAACAAAAGCCTGGCCCGCAGCTCCTGCTCCTGGCCTTCCTTTTCAATTCTCCCCCGATCTCAGGTGGAATTAAGAGGATTAAAGAGGCGAGTAAATGAGGCGAGTGTGCAAAATGACTCCTTTCTGAACCAAACGGCATGCTCCGTGCTGGGGAAATGAGATGCACATTTAAATCTCATCCATCCACCGCCTGCGGCCACTGCCATGTACCTGCCTACTTAGCCCAAGGGTTAATTAATTGAGGCTTCAATGCACTATTGCAAGAGCATTATTGCATTTGATACTCTACATCTGTGATTTAAAACTCTTTCAGTCCCTTGTCAGCAAGGGAGGGTTTTTAACTAGGAAATTAGCATTCAGATAAGGGAACGCTCTATTTGCTTCTGAAAGGAAGGAAATATTAAGGATGCTGGTGCACAAACCGGGCTGTCATATCCTGTCCCATCCTGGAGGGAGCGCGAGGGCCCGGCTCCCGCGGGAGCAACGGTGACTGAGGCCCAGCTTCGAGCAACCTACGTTTGCACAGTAGGCGGGCTGGAGGGGGACTGGCGGCCTGCAGGACCCTACTCCTCGCAGCCTCCTCCAACCTGCTGGGGCATGTTTGCCTCTGCAAAGTCCTGTAATTTATTTTCTCCCCACTTCTTAGGAGCCGATTCTCCTTAAAATGCATTGCCACGTTACCTCAGACATTGGCTTTCTGACTCCCCGGCAGGGTTCAGATGAGGAAGTAACCCAGTTTACTACTGAAAGATAAGAGGTAAACATTGCAACAGAATTCTAATGATGCTTCAAGGAAATGAGGACAAAGACTGCTATTATCCTTATTCCTGCATTGGCTTGAAGTGGCAAATCACCCGCAAATACAAAGAACCTGCAAAAACTAATGATGGACCCATCTGTGTTCTAGTCCAAAACCAGCTAGACTCTTACAACCTAAAGATACCATAATGTCAGCTGCAGACAGTTTTCAGGCAAAACCCAAACAGGGTTAGGTCCAGAACTCCCCAGTGAAAGCTTAAGGAAGGAAACAGCAACAATAAAACCTCTGCCCACCACTCAGCAGCCAGTGCTTCCCTTGAGCCTCTTAGTGGCCAGTGGAATTTGGATCCTTCAGTACCAAAACATGCTGCCAATTGTAAGGAGTTGGGATTTATTGTCTACTGAAATTATGGAGTCATGGGCACTTCACCCAATTAGGTGAAATTACATCACCTTCTGTGGGGTTTTCCCCAAGCCAACAATCGGTCTTTGCAGTTTCCTTTCATCAAGCCTAAGATTGGGAACTGTCTTTGATGGGGCATATGAGACCACCTGTGTGTGTGTGATGTCATTTGTCTTTAGGTTACTTCTTCCTGAGTTACTAGCTACCCATGAATCTCTTTGCAGATGCTCTCAATCCCACCTTGATCATAGTCTCCTTGCTGTGTCTTCTCAGCAGCATTAAAATGAAAAAGGACTCAGAAAAGTGTTGATAACAATAAATAGTAGCTAGACTATATATTTGCCTTTTGATTTCTTGGCTGTTTCACTTAAACCTTAGCCACAGTGCCAGCTGTTCAGTTGCTTTGGTCCATTCTGTTCCTAAGAACTAAGTACCCTTAACCTTGCTACATGCATAGTGCTTCAAGTACTTTACAACATAGCCAGGCTGTACAGTACTGCCTCATTGGTGGCAGTCACTTTCCTGTAGCGACAAGCAGTGAGACCAGAGACTTTCCATTATTTCAAATCTGTTTGATATAATCCTTTGGAAGTAGGAAAATTATAAGTTGGCTTTCTGTGTGCTTTAAACCATATTTTTCCTACGTTGCTCACACTGGGCCTTAAGGATGGCTTTTTCCTGGGACTCCTGGGTGGCTTGCATCAATGATTTCAAAGCAAAAGAACATCACAGAAAGAGCATTCAGTGTTTTGGAAGGGAAGAAACACACAGGTAACTCAATAATCTCTGAAAACTGATGGGGTGAAATTGTGAATCTATACACCTAGGCTTTGTGGGCAATCAGTGGCATGAATCTTCTGAGATAGCCTACTTTCCCAATGTGAGGAGCGAGCTGCACATTTGAAGTCTCTTACAGGACCAAAGGCCAACACTTGGTATTGGGGGAGAAATAATGGTGCTACGTACCAAATGGCTTGATTACGATGTACATAATTTGAGCATCTTTCCTTGGGGTGGAGCCAGCCATTGTGCACCAGGAAGCAATTTCTGTCCAAAATATAATGAAACAGAAGATCAGGCAACATCCATTCTAGGAAACTGGTACCCAGCCAAAATTTCCCTCAGTGAGGAAATGACACTGAACGTCTGAGGTTGTAGAGAACCAAAATAAGCCACAAGATTTCTCCAATTTATGGTCCATTCCTTACTCCTTTCCACTC
This sequence comes from Cricetulus griseus, assembly GCF_003668045.3. NCBI lineage: Eukaryota > Metazoa > Chordata > Mammalia > Rodentia > Cricetidae > Cricetulus > Cricetulus griseus. The sequence goes on along the minus strand of NC_048595.1, from coordinate 313,262,311 downwards.
TGAAGTCACCTTCTCTTTTTGGCTCACGATCATAGAACCCATTGACAGTCTCAGTTTTCCATTTTGTAGGTGAAGGAAAGAAGCAGATTCTTCTTTATCACACCAGAACATTCTAAACAGAGGCAAAGATGATGGCTCACTCTGCATCTCCAGTTTCCTTCTCTCCACACAACAGCTGAAGGCCCACTAGTGAAACACATTGTGACCCAAGGGATTGTTCCAACTATCTGGACTACAGTTTTGTTGCCCTGAAAAAAAATCATAAGAAGTAGGCCATTACAGAGGCTTGAACGATTTTCAAAGTACACCACTGCTGTGTATACTGAGGCTTGGCCTTTGTACTCCAGAGTGACAGCAAAGAGAGAAGCTGTCCAGCAGCCACTGATTATCAGGTCACTATCTGCAGAGAAACCAGAGCCATGGGCCTTCCACATACAAACCCAGCCGAGCAATGTGGTAATGAATCTATTTATTTTATTTGTTTGTTTAAATGAGTCTTGCAGGCTGTAATGGTACTCACCTTTAACCCCAGCAGTTAAGAGGCAGAGGAAGGTGAAGCTATGAGTTCCAGGCCAGCCAGGGTCACCTAGTACTGTCCCCTCTCAATGAAGCCACGAATCAATGCCTGTGCCTGTAATTCTACCATTTGGGAAACTGAGGCAGGAGGATCAAACATTCAGGGATTAAAAGGCAGCCTGGATGAAATTTTGCCTAAAAAACAAAAGAAAGAAAAGAAAAGCAATCTTACCTTATATGAAACACTACAATAGGTTTTTGTTAATGGGTTTCTTTTGGCGAGTTTAATTCTCATGAAGGAATGATAGACAGACAAATGGTCATCTTAGCTGAAAGGTTTGCTCTTTGCCTCTCCAATCAAAAAATTAGCTCCTAAGTGGGTGTGGCATAAAGAAGAAACAATGGCCTTATCTCTGGAATCCTTCTGTGAACTTTTCTAGACCATGCATGTCACCCTCCTGCTCTGGCATCCCTTTGCTAACCCAAAGGTGACAATGTTTCCTTACTGTTTGCTGATTAGGGTCCCCCAGTTCAAAACCTAAAGTGTGGAATAGGGGTCCTAATTCATTTCTCTGTCCAGGGGGCAGAAGGGAAATGCTTCTGTTATCTTTTCCTCAGCCACAGGTGCACAGGACCTGGGCAGACTGCAGAGGTGACACCACCACAGCCACTAGTAAAAGCCAGAGGACAAGCCCAGAGTTGCCTTGGATTTTCTTTGGAATTTGGGGACATAACTGCAAATAATAAACACAAAGATGATTAGATAACAAATATGTAAGCCTCCGCTAGCAAAGGCCTAGTAGTGCAGTTGCCTAATATGTGTGAGGTCCTGGATTTAATCTCCAGCAAACACACACACACACACACACACACACACACACACACACACACACACACACACACCTAAAACATGCTCCAAAACAAAAGCAAACAATAAACCAACCAAAACAATACACGAAGCAGAGGGGAAAGTGCAGATTACTGATGGAGAAGGGAAAGAGGAGTGCTTGGATGGACAGTTTCGTTGTCTTAGTGACAGGAGAAACAAAGGCAAAATGATGAGGCTGCTGCAGGGGCCCCTGCTAGGCAACCACGCAAGATGGAGCCGCAGCCATCTTATGCAGTCAAGGATTCCCAGGCTAGAAGAGGATTTCGTTAGGCACACCCCCAAACTTGGTCCTGTTAGCAAGTGTAATAGGACTTTTTTCAGTTTCATAAAATACCTTGATAACTGGAAAGTGCCAGTTAATGGCTACCTGTTCCAACTATGAATTTCACAAAGATTAATATACCCCGTTAGGTTTCTTAAGATTCTATCAGGAGGCCTCTCCAAGTCTTGGGTGTTTTACAGTCTCTGTGGGCAGAAACCCAACTGAAACTACCTTTCAACAGCCTAACTGTCATCTTCATCTTCTTCTGGCATAAAAATACATATTTTTCCCATAATAAAGATTTTTTATAATAGCAATAAAATAACTCCAGAGAACATGGTTGTCTTGAGATAGCTTAGCTGTGCCTGGTGTCTCATACGCCCTGGGGATACAGCAGGCCCATAATACTCCCTTTAGCTGCCGTGTCTTAGCTTAATTAAGGAATAAAGCCAAAAGGTCATGCTGGAGAAAAATGTAAATCTTCAAAACTTTTCATTCTTGACCCAAACTCTGTGTCATAAAAATCTCAGTTTTCTCTGGAACAAGCAGTCTGCCTACCCAGACTACCTCAAGACACTGGGACTTGCCACTCCTCTAAAATATGCCTTTGACACCATGCAAATAAATCCTGCCTTCACCTCTGTACTTGGCCTTATGGTTCTGCCTCTTTTGACAGAGTCTCTGCAGAGTGTCTGCCTATCCCAGGGAATGGAGAGCCAGGAGAGCAGAAGTCAGCTCCTTTGGCAAGCACCGTTTCCCACCGTGCCTCAGTGTCAGTGTATTGATTCCTGTCCAGATAGAAGGTGATAGAGTGAGGTCTCCATGTGCCTCTCAGGGGAAAAAATGAGTATGTATATTCCTCTCTATGGCTTATTTGATATTCAGTTGCTGCTGGGAATGCAAGCTATGATTTTTGGCTCCAATCATTTTGTAGGGTCACTGATTACTGTCTGTCATAATGAGTGAGTTGGTTTGGACATAGGTTTCGTTTACTGGCACTGCAGTGACTTATGGTAGAGGCTCACAGGCTATTAATGAGGCACCATGCTCAAAATGCATATTTCTGACCCATGACACTCACTTTAAGCAGATTTTCAGCCCCTAAATGGATTTGATAGTGCTGGCACAGTGCAATAATAAATATTATTTGTCTTCAAGAAATAGGACTGTCTCACATTTGTGGCTGTGCTAATTGGAGGAAAAGAGTTACTGCATTATAGAACTAATTATATGTCATCTGTGTCACTCTCCAATGAGTAAGTGGACAGACAGATGTTATGTTGATCAATTGATGTTGTGATAGATCAATCAATTGATTTGGACCCAGATAATATGTATTTATGGGAGACACAGAACGAGTTATTTATTTATTTTTCTAGTAAATAAGAGGATCCATTTGATTCCCATAAATAGGAATGGATGATAGGTCAGGAGTTGCCATTAGAATCTTGCTGCAAAAAAGAAAATGTATTTGTCTTTCACTTCCATATTCAGCAGACATCATGGCTCAAAACAATGAGATGTTTAAATATTTGATAAACATGGCCAGAGCAATGCATTGCTAGCCCGCCAGAGTGGCCCAGCACTTCTCGGGGAGATATAAATTAGCCTGCATGAAAATGGAACTGTTTTGTAATTCTGGCCTTAAAATCACCATTCTTCCCCTCCCCCCTCCCTTTTTTATTTCTTTGCAATCACTATCTGATAGGGCTTGGGTTCTTGCTGGATGAGATCTGTGCTGTGCAAATCATCAGCTTTACTAAGCAAAATACATCTCACACTGGTGCCTAGACATTTGCAAACTTCTCTTTGTTATCATCCAGTAGATGTAACTAGATGTACTGATTTCCCCTCACTGACACACTTCTTATGTCAATCTCAAAGACAAACACTCATTTGTAACATGGAAGCCACCTCAAGGTGGTCTGTATTTACCTTCTGCAAAAAAAAAACACTGTTCCCACCACAAAAAAAAAAACCAAACCAAACCAAAACAAAACAAAAACAACAACAACAACAAAACCCACTGGCCCAAACAAAGAAGCAACAACAACAACAAAAACCAAGCCGATTAAACAAACAAACAAACAAACAAACAAACCACTGGGCCTCTATGTTGGTCTTGGTACTCAGCTGTGGAAGCCCCACTTCCCAACGTGGAATTTCAGCTGAGCAGAGAGAAGTGGCAGACAGAGGATGTCAAAGAGGGAGATTTGCCCAGACTTAGCACTGGATCTAGATGGACACTAGACTTCAAGGACTAAGTACGAAAGTGAAAGAACAAAGTTAAGTTTCCTCTTCTGTTTGTGTGACCTCCTAAGGCCATCTCACCCCACCTCACCTACATGATGCTGCAAGCCTGCCCACTGCTGCTGCTTCTGAAATCTACAGTAGGCAAATGAGATTCGTAAAGCAACACAAGGGCCATACTTCGAAAAGATGGGCTCCCTAGATGACGAAGAGCAGGATAACAACAAGGATCACATTGTGAAATTCACTCTGTGAAGACTTCACTAGAGAGGTTTGTATTTAGAGTTATTGCAAAGATAGATACACTCTCTGATGCTGACTTGATGCCATGCATCGGACAAGATGTCTTACCTAAGAAAATAATTGTGACATAGACAGAAAATACTCTGTCCAGACTAGTTCGGGGTACCTAGGACCTCACAGCATTAAGACCAACATAGCTGCCTGGTGTCCACCCCTCTGGCTGAATAAGGTCAGCAGGATTGGGGACTGAGGAAGAGATGAAACGGGAATGGGGGGCTCACTCCTCCTTAATATAACATCTCAAATGATTCTTGCACTAAGGTTGCTGAGCCAACGCACCAGGCGTCTCATTGAGAACAAGATGATCTTCAAAATCTGTATTCCAGTTTCTATTTATTCCTTACTGAGTTAGGTTCTGACAACTGCTGTAGCAAATTACCACAAAGGTAGTGGTTTAATGCAAGACAAAGTATTGTCACATCGCTCTAAGGGTCAGAGATCTGGAATCCATTTGAGATGGTGTCAGCTCCTGGCCCGTCCAAGCTGCGTTCTTGGCATTCCTGACTCATGGCTCCTTCCTCCAACAAGCTATCCTCTGACATCCGCCCTCTGATTTGCTTCTGTCACATGACCTTCTCCTTTCTGAGTCAAATCTCTCTGCATCCCTGTTATCAGGATACAAGATTGAACTGGGGATCCCACTAGGATAATCCAAAATCTCTCAGGATTCTTAACCTAAATGTTGCCTTTTCCAGCCTGTCCTACAAATGGAACTCTCCTTGTGTAGTCTTTCGTTTCTGGCTTCTTTTACTTACTGAAATGTCCGTGAGACTCATATATAAATGAAAATGCTCTAAGCACCAGCAAACTGATCTTTATAGGAACATGTTTTCATTTCTATTCAGTAAATGGTGAGCTGTGTACAGAGCTTCTGTTCAATACTTCCAGAAAAATATGAAGCTGTTTCTGAAGCAGCCCTATGCCTTACCAGGGTGTTTGAAAAAGTACCAGTTTTCATCCTCAATACTTGATACAATGTTTCTTTTTAATTTTCACAATCCTCATGAGTGGGTCATTATGGTTTTAATTTGCATTTCCCTGAGACCCAATGTTCTTGAATATGTTTTCGTGATCTAATGCAGTGGATCTCAACCTTCCCAAAGCCGCAGCCTTTAATCACTTCCTCATGTTGTGCTGACCCCCAACCATAAAATTATTTTGGTGGCTACTTCATAACTGTAATTTTGGTAGCATTATGAACTGTAATGTAAATAGCTGGTTTTTTTTTTTTTTTTTTTTTTTTTTTTTTTTTTGGTCTTAGGTGACCCCTGTGAAAGGGTCATTCGACCCCCAAAGGGGTCATGACCCACAGGTTTAGATTTTGGTGTTTTTTTTTCTTTGATGTGTCTTTTCAAAAACATTTTTGCCTGTTTTTCATTAGTTTGTTAGACTTATTTTGATTGCCCAAGGTCTTTTCATTCATTTATTATTTTTATTTATGTGTACGTGTGTGTGTGTGTGTGTGTGTGTGTGTGTGTACCTCTAAGAGTTTTATGTTTAGGTTCCTGCAGAGGTCAGAGGATATCAGATCCCTTGGAACTGATATGGGTGCAGCAAATCAAAGCCAGGTCCTCTGCAAAAGCAGAAAGCACTCCTTTTTAACCAGAGCCAGCTCTACAGCCTTTGACCATCACAATTCTTTACCTATTCATCCTCATCTACACCTTTCTACTTCTTGCTGTCAATCATCTTTTAACGTTGGGAATTACAATTTCTTCAACACACTCCTACAATTGACCCCTCCAGTAAACTTGAGAAAGACAGGTGTTTAGGAAGGAAAATGGAATTAACAGGCATGTTGTTTTAGGGTCTGATATTAACCTTGAAGTTAATTATTTGAGAATAAAAGTCTTTTTGTGTAGACAGAGGTTTTTTTTTTTTTTTTCCCTGCCTGGTCCTGCTGTCATTTAGCCCCAAATAAATACACAGAGGCTTATATTATTTATAAACTGTTTGGCCTACGGCTTAGGCTTCTTACTGGCTAGCTCTCTCTTAATTATTAACCCATAACTGTTAATCTATGTATTTCTACATGGTCTTATCTTATCAGAGAATGCCTGAAGCTGTTACTCCTTCCCCAGCTACATGGCATCTCCCTGGAGGCTTCTTCCTGCCTCCTCCTCCCCAAAATTCTCTGGCCTATACTTCCTGCCTGGCTACTGGCCAATCAGTGTTTAATCATCAACCAATAAGAGAAACATATATACAGAAGGACATGCCCTATCATCTCCTCTTTTCTGTCTAAATAAAAAGAAAGGTTTTAACTTTAACATAGTAAAATTATATATAACAAAACAGTTATCAAGCAAGAACTATAGTTAACAGTATTTAGTCCATTAACATTTGGCAAATTTTAAAGAAAACATTTTATCATGTATTCTATCTTTGTGAGTCTAAAGTTTTATATGTAATGTATCTTTTATCATAACTAAGGAAAACCATAACCATAACTATCTGTCCTCAACTCCATCAAAGACTTCAGAAGGATAATACATAAAATCTAGAATTGACAGCGACATCTCACTGCCTGGATAGTCACCCAAAGTTCCTTTATAATGTTGGGGCATCCATCTTCAGCCTATAACCCCCATGACATTTGGTCCCTAGACTCCTGGACTCCTGATTTTCAACTTCCAGATCTATGACTGAAAAAAATCTATTTTCTTTGTAATTTTCACAAGTCCAAACAAGCTTGGTTCTGCAGCTTTGTGACATGCTAATCCTTCCAGAGTCCATATTTCTAGGTGACACAAAAAGGCATTTGGCATGGTCCAGGGCTATACATATTGAAGTTGTTTGTTTTGTTTAAGAAACAGACAACTTAATTTCACCTCCATGTGGGACTTAGAGAAAGTATCAATGTTTGTCAAATAGAAAAACACAAAATTGGTTAAAAAGAAAAAAAAAAAAAGCTTCTAAATGGTCGGAATGAGGGACAGGACTAGAGAGTGCTTCCTCAGATAGCCTCTGCTTCAGCTTGGCCATCTCACTTCTCTTTCTTTCTTTTTATTTTTTTTCCCCTAGGTTTTTGAGACAGGGGTTTCTCTGTGTAGCCCTGGCTGTCCTGGAACTCACTGTATAGACCAGGCTGGCCTTGAACTCACAGAGATCCACCTGCTTCTGCATTACAAGTGCTGGGATTAAAGTTCTCTGCTGAAGGTCAACCCAGTCAGAGAGCACAATCCTCTTCAGAACATGGGGGTTCCCTTGTCCATGACTCAGCAGTATTTGTGAAACACCCTGTGACTTGATAGTTGGGGTGAATACTGAAAACTGGACTGCAGTTGCTTTCTGTTAAGAATGCATTCTTGTTGGAGCAAAGTTTTACAAGGCAGACTCTTATTTTAACACCGTGAGTCTTAGCCTCCTGGGGAGGAAGTGAGCAATGATAGCTGTACCCACACCAAGATGGGAGTGTGCCTTCCTGTCTTCTCGGGGAAAGCGGGAGCAAACAGACAAGGCCCTTCCCTGGGACAGTTGCCCCAACACAGCTGCCATGGTCCCCACTGGGAAATGGTATCAAACCATCTAATTCTGCTCTCCTGTCAGCCTGAAGGGGACTTGAATGCACAACTGGCCCACAGCTGATTACCTTCAGGTGCAGTTAGGACGAGTTCAAAATTCCATTAGCAGCACACAGGCATTGGGAATGAGGTTTCTCAGGGGTGGGCTTTTTCTAGTTAACAGGGAAGAAATGGCTTCTCATGTCACAGCTCCTGCAAAGGGAGGGCTCTGATGTGTTTACATTCTACAAGAAAGGAGGAGGAACACCTAGATCTCTGAGGCACACTGCTTCCACAGTGTGGGAGGAGGGAGAGGCAGCCCACTCCCCCACCCTAGCACCCCTTTGCCTGAGGGCTACTGAACCACTTAGGTTCAGTAGAACAATTAGGTTCTTGACCTAATTGTCGTTTTCTCTTCATAACCCTCCTCCCTCACCCTAAACCCCACACTGAATACTGCCCCCTATTCACGATTCTCCAAAGCAGTCCACAAAGGTGAGTGAGTGCTGCTTTCAATTCTGCCTTGTGCTTTCCATTTTATTCTAGAAAGAAATCAATTAGACTAGTAGAAACCCATCTTCCTCCTTTGAGGCTTTTGGGCTTAAGTAGCTCATAGAAGTACTGCCTCAATATTTTAATAAATGCCTGATTGTAATGTTTGAAAAGGGGGAGCAAGAGGGAGGAGCAGACAAGCAACTTGGGAACAAAACTAGGTCTTTGAAAAGACCCTTTAGTTGAGCTGTTTTTCCACTCAGGGAACCTCTTTACTACGATAGCCATTTGTGAGCGAGGTTGACATGTGCCGATTTTCTCTTCACCTGCACACTTATGGCCATTAGCTAAGAAAGGGACATCCTCACAGAACAAGCAACTCACCAACAGCCACAGGAGCCACACATCTTTCTTCTAGCTCATCCTGGGTCTTTCTGGAAACCCTGGGCAAGGTCCCTCCATGGGCAGCCCTGGTTTAAATGAAGGCTGAAATCTGGGGGCAGAGCCTGTGGACATATTGGGGTGTAGATGGAGAAAATGAGCCCCACACAGGCTCTGGGCACATCCCTCTATAATTTCTCACCATCTGGTCCTCAGGGGTATCTATTGACCAGCCATATATAGGCATGACGGTTTGTCATTTGGCCATGACATTGATCAGGATGTGACTGGAGCTCTCTAAGTGTGTGGTGTGCCTAGGGAAAAGGCAGAGAGTCTCCTACTTTGGGTGACCTCCAGAGAAGCCCAGAGTCACATTTCAAAACACCAGTATAGTTCCTTCTGCCTGCGTGGACCACTTCCAAAATTTCAACCTACAAGACAAAAGCCTGTTCTCAGCTTGGCATTTTTCTGCCCTATTCTTCCACTAAGGTGTAGGTCCACAACGTCAGGGGCCTCATGCCACAAACCCTGCATGTCTGGACTGGACACCACTGGGTTGAGAAAGTCTCTGGTACTCACTGCAAGGAAAATCCAAGCAACAAGAGCTCTGGAGACAAGGCATACACTTCAGCAGCAAGGGAACATATTTGAGTATACCGAGCCACATTGAGTGTCCACACAGCTCTGGTCTCCTGAGGTGGCAAAGGCCAGCAGAAGTTGTTTCAGGTCTATGAGGGTGGAGGGCCCAGCAGGTAAGGAGCATGAGGCTCAGCTAAGGCTGATAATCTGTTGATTCCTGGCGCTTTAGATGGGCATCATGGGGGAGACGGAAGATAGTGTCCTGGCTTTTTCCCTCTGCTATCAGCGGCAAGCATGGCCAGGCTTATCTGGGCAGTGGTTGCTCATTTTAATCTGGGCAAGCTGCGGGATCTCTACATTTTTAGCAGTACATGTACGGAGTGGACATCCTCTAAGCCACAAGGCATTTCAGGTAACTTTAGTAAAGGGTGAAGGAGCCAGGCCTCAGTTTCTGCTGCCCCAGGCTGTACTCTAGTTAGTTAATGATAAGCTCCTGTTGTCTCCTAGTGCTACAGTGTAACAGTGCCTAAATGAGATGGAGGTCTGAAGACATTTATTGTATGTATGTATGTATGTATGTATGTATGTATGTAAGTATGCATGCATGCATGCATGCATGCCATGTATTTTGAGACAGGGTCTCATGTCTGACCTCAAATCTACTATGTAGCCAAGGTTAACCTTGAACTCCTGATCCTTCTGCTTCCATCTCCAGAGTATGGAGATTACAGGTGTGCACCATCACACCCAGTGTCTATACAATAATTGGGATAAACCCAGGGTTTCATGTATGCTAGGTAAGCATCATAGAAAACGACACCCCAGCCCCTAAAGAATGCTTGTTTTTCACCGTCTTCCTGATATGGGGCTGTACTCTGGGATATAATCCTGAAAAGTGCCACGCTTTCTGTGGGATGATCTCCCAATGAAAGTCTTTTCATTTCATTTACAGGCCCCTACTTGCCTCCCATCAGCCAATGCGGTCCTCTGCTACCACGAGCTCTGTGCAATTGCAGTCACAGACAATCAGATTAAATGTTCTATCACCCACCATTGATCAGATTAGCAACCTTGTGACTATTCATTAATTGCATTTTCTCTCAGCACCCTATTCAACTCAATACCAAGTGCATTGTTTGTAGCATTAAAAAGTAAATACAATTGGGATGCTTGTTGCATTTTAAAATGAACTATCTACTACTCTTTCTAAACAGAGTATAAAAGGATAGGTAGGTTAATGAAATGCTAATTTTCTTGGGGCCAAACAATTAAACTAGGCAATTTCTCAAGAGGCACACAATTTCTGTGAAGGCCTTCCAGGATTCTGGATTCCTCTGTGCTCCTGGAAAACCCCTGACACCTCTGGATATGTGGCCTGCCTCCCGCCCCACCACCACCTCCGGCTTCCCTTTTTGTGTGATAGAAGCAGAAACTAAACAAAACCCTGAGGTATAAAGGAAAAGGAACTATAGTATTTATGATGTGACTTGAGAAACATCAAGCATTATTGTACAGGGGCCCAACAGCATGGGAAGAGGAATGCTGTGGGTGTCATTCCCTTGCCCTCATTTCTTCACATCATTCCTCTATTCTGCCATGTTCCCATGTGAAGAAACAAAGGCCCTGAGCTGGAGAAAGTCGGGATGGATGCCACCCACTGGGCTGATGAGCCAGTGAATGACAGTCATTCACCCAGAGTTATGGGAACCCATCTGAAATCTTGTGGGGCCCAACCCTGGGTACTCCTGTTTGTCCCACTTCAGGATAAGCAGCATTCTGGTAGAAAGACTGACAAGAAAAGTTACTCACTTCCTGACAGTGAAGTCTGTTAACGAGGGAGCTGACTTCCTGGAGACATGGCTCAGCATGCCATAGTTGACACAAAGGACTCAGGAAACTAGATAAAAACTTGGAAAGACCCACAAATGGGGTCATGTTCTCTATGTTATCCAACATGGGCTACTTTAGGAAATATCTTCATTTTTCTAATGCATTTACATAACTTTCCCAGTCTATAAGTGGAGAATCTCTGCTATTAAATTATATACATATACATACATACACACAACATACATACACATACATACATACATACATACATACATACATACATACATACATATCATCAGCAACAGTTGTTTAATGAGTGCCAGGCACTGGGCTACACATTTCATCACAAGTATGAATTTTCATTCCCCCTCATCATGAATTATTGTTGAAGGAGTTGGAGAAAGAACAGAGGAGCTCCCTTTTTAAAATTCTTATTTATGTATTTATTTGTTTCTTTAGAAACAGGGTCTCACTATATAGCCCTGGCTAGCCTGGATTCTCTACATAGACCAGGGTAGCCTCAAACTCAGAGTTCCTCCTGCCTCTTCCTCCTGAGTGCTGGGATTAAAGGTAAGAGCCACCACTCTCAGCAAACAGAGGACATTCTTACTTGCCTTGGGATCCAAGCAGATTCCATCCTGGACTGGCTGGCTCCCACTGCCTAGCTGACTTGGGAACAGGCACTGGCTTCTTATAGAACAGGTTCTCTCACGTTCTCATCTGAAAAATGTGAATGAGGACAGCCACTCTCAAATCTGGCTGTTATGAAGCTAGGAGGAAAAGATACAATTTAAAAATAATTAGCCCAGCCGGACATTGGTGGCACACGCTTTAATCCCAGCACTCGGGAGGCAGAGGCAGGTGGATCTCTATGAGTCTGAGGCCAGCCCGGTCTATAGAGCGAGTGCCAGGATAGGCTCCAAATCTACACAGAAAAACCCTATCTTGAAAAAGCAAGAAATAGGGGCTGGAGAGATGGCTCAGCAGTTAAGAGCACTGACTGTTCTTGCAGAGGACCCAGGTTCAATTCCCAGTACCCACATGGCAGTTCACAGCTGTCTGTAACTCTAGTTCCAGGGCATCTGATACCAATGCACATAAAATAAAAGTTAAGTAAATTTTTAAAAAAGTTCCTCAGATAACTCCATTTAATAATAATAAAAAAAAAGTAATTACCCCAAGACCAAGTAGAGGAAGCCTTGCATCTATGGAAGGCATTGTTAAAACAAGTGAGTATAATCAGTGTGAATTTGTTATTCTCCTTCCCCACTTTATTGTTTTCCATGTGTCTTTGTTTCTTAAAGTCTGTGACCCATGTGTGCACAATTCCACTCCAGAACATATTTAATTGAGGTAAAAGCAGTAATCACTCAAAAAAGAAATCCGTGTGGTCATGTAAATGTCAGTTAGCATTTCACTGACAGAAATGTTCCAGGGTTTCTGTGCCATAGAAATTTGCCCAGTTGATAAAGGACAGTGGCACCCCAATAGTTAAGTTAAATCCATCTTTCATGAGGTTGTTTAAGCCATTTGTTTATTGTGTATGTATGTGCATGTATGTGTTGTGTGTGCACTGGTACATGTATGGCGGTCAGAGGACAACTTTCAGGAATCTGTTCTCTCTTTCTACCATACGGGGCTCAGTGATAGAATTCGGGTTGTCAAACTTGTTGGTATGTACCCGAACCATCTTAGTAGTCCACTCTTGGGATGTTTAAGTTTAGTGTGTATCAGTTACCTCTCACGTTGCTGTGATCCAGAAGCAACTTCCAGGAAGGATTTGTTTTTGGCTCATGGTTCAAGAGGACCCTCGTGGTGGTGAAGTCATGGTGGTCAGAGCTTGCTGTATGGTTTGTTCTTTACATCTCAGCAGATCAGGAAGCAGAGACAGCCTACAACCCTCAAGCCTGTGTCTACTAGCTAGGACCCATTGTCTTAGTCATTTTTCTATTGCTGTGAAGAGATACCATGACCAAGACAACTTATAAAAGAAAATTTCTGCTGCCTGGGGGCCAGCCTCCAGCAGCACAGGGCTCAACGAGTCGGTGTACTGTGACTTTTTTTTTTTATCTGAGGGCCTTAAGGAAAAAAAAATTCACACACTCTCTTGATGGTTTCCTTCTTTGTTCTTCTGTATTCTCTTATTCTTTATTTTCCTGGTGATTTCCTTCTCTCATTCTTCATGTTTTCTTTCTAACTCTATCTTTATTCTTGATGTCTACCTTCTAACTCTATCTTTATTATCTCCCTTACAGTTTATATATCCCAGCAAAATCTTTCAAGCAATATAAAAATTACAATGAGGTTAAATTTTGTTTTTCAAGTGAATGGTTACAATGAATACAAGGAAAAAACAGCATGTTTTCCATACCCTTCCATGATTAAACATTTTACATATTGCAGGTGAAAAACAATTGTCCCCAAGAAACCTATGTACATTTATACCCAAGCAACTTGTTATGGATTAAAAGAGTGTAAGCAAGCAAGATATTTTATTAGCAGGCTGCATTTCACAGTTACAAAGAAAGGACCTATCATTTTATTATTTATCTTGAAAGGTAATCTTATAAAGAATCTTAAAGGATTTCAAGATTCCATTGTTTATTCCCCCGCTGAGTAGTGTACTCCAATTGTGTAAATGTACCACATAAATGGAACTAGAAGAAACCATTCTGAGCTAGGTAACCCAGTCACAAAAAGACAGGCATTGTATGTACTCACTCATATGTGGATTTTAGACATAGAGTAAGGGACTGCCAGCCTGCAGTCCACGCTGCCAGAGAGACTGGTAAACAAGGAGGACCCTAAGAGAGACATACATGGTCCCCCAGAGAAGGGGAAAGGGACAAGATCTCCTGAGCAAATTGGGAGCATGGTGGGAGGGAGAGGGAACTAGGAGAATGAGAAGGGGAGAAGTGTTAAGATAAATCTTTCCGCCAAAAGCCGCCTGAGCCCCACCGCCACGTGTGTGCTTTTTGCAAGCTGCCCGCCCGAGTTAGGGCCCAAATGAATACACAGAAACTTATATTAGGTTCAAAGCTGCTTGGCCAATGACTAGGATTCCTCATCTGTTAGCTCAGTCTCAATTATCATAAATCTATATATTTTATAAGACTTATCTTATCGGACACCTTATTGGCGTCCCTCCTTGCCAGTGGCTCACATCCTGCCGCTGGAGGAGGCGAACGGGAAAAAGGAACCCTTCCTGTTTCTCCTTCGCTTAAATATGAGTCTCCTTGCTACGTCACTTCCTGCCTGGATCAGCACTTCTCTACTACATTTCCCAGAATCCTCTTTCACTCCTAGTTCTGTCTAACTTGGTGTCTCATTGGCCAAACAGTATTTTATTTAACAATCAATAAGATAAACATACACAGTATTACATTCCGCATCAGAGAAGAAGAGGGGTGAGGAAGACATGATGGGGCAGGGAGGCTGAGTTGGGGGAAGAACAGAAGAGAGCAAGATAAGAGATTATATAATAGAGGGAGCCATTATAGGTTTAAAGAGAAATCAGGCACTAGGGAAATGTCTGGAGAGCTACACAGATGACACCAACTAACAATCTAAGCAACAGAGAGGCTACCTTAAATGCCCTCCCCTGATAATGAGATTGATGTCTAATTCATATGCCATTGTATAGCCTTCATCCAGCAGCTGATGGAAGTAGCAGCAGATACCCACAGCTAAACCTTGAACTGAACTGAAATCCAGTTGCAGAGAAGGAGGACTGATGAGCAAAGGGGTCAAGACCAGGCTGGTGAATCCCACAGAAACAGCTGTCCTGATCAAGGGAGAACTCTTGGTCCCCAGACTGATAGCTGGGAAACCAGCATGAGACTGATCCAGACCCCCTGAATGTAGCTGTCAGTGAGGAGACCTTGGAAATCTATGGGACCTCTTGTAGTGGATCAGTACTTATCCCTAGCATAGTTGTGGACTTTGGGAGCCCATCTCACATAGACGGATACTCCCTGAGCCTAGACACAAGGGGGTTGGCCTAGGCCCTATCCCAAAGAATATGACAGACTTTAAAGACCCCCCCCATGGAAGGCCTCACCCTCCTTGGGGAGCAGAAGGGGTATGGGATAGGTAGAGTATTAGTTGGGGTGGGGGGCAGGCTCGAGGGAAAGGAGAGGGACCTGGGATTGACATGTAAAATAATTTTCTTTCTAATAAGAAAAAGAAAAAGAAAACAGAACCAAAAAACAAACAAGCAAACAAAAAGAATCTTAAAGGAATCACAAACCTAAACTTTTATTCATGAAAAACAATCAGTCATCTCTACTTTAATTCTTAAGGTACACACCTGCTGATCAGCAGTGTTACATTTTAGGAGAAGTGGGTATAAAGGATTAATCATCGCCTTTGGTCATCAACCAGTCCTACCAAGAAAGGCACATCAGCTAATGCTAATTGGACTGCTTTTTTCTTGTCCCCTGATCTTAACGAGGTCCTCACTTGACTATGCCTTTCTAAAACTTTAGATTATCTTCTTGGGTTTTTCCACCTCAAAACTATTTAACAAAAACATCTTCAAGTTATTTTCAAAGCAGCTATGATACACTCCAAAACCTATGAATACATCTCCCAACATTAAGATTAAAAGAATTTAAGCTAGCTGGGCTTCTGGGACTCATATTTTTCTTAATCATTAACATAAATCACAGTCTATTTGGCTCCTCAGTAGAAACTCATGTGTTTTAGCTGTGTAACACTTCCTTGTTTTATTTTTTATCCTCTGCAGCCTCTGCTTTATTAGAGACAGGGGCAACATTTTATCCTATTTTAACTTATGTTATTTTTTCCACTAAACTAGCCTATATCATAATTCCTTACTATATTTCTTAAAACCCCTCAATCATCAAAATCCTATTTAAAATAACACTATTATCATATAAAATCATAGCTTCAATTAAATTATACAGTTTAGGAGGAAATCATCTTTAAAGTAATCCATAGGTAAAGATGCCCAGTAGAACGGGATGTTTCTATGAGATAATCATACTGCATTAAGGGCAGTAGGGATCTCCCCACCTCCATTCACATCATGCCAGATACCAAAGAAAGATGGCAGCGGCAAACATGTAAAGGCATAGCAGAAGCAAAAGACATTCTGGAGTCTGTGGTGTTGGGGCCTTGCCTATGTGAGATTCACTCACCAGGGATTCGCCTCCGAGTGGGCTGACGCCCTGAAGTCAATTGCCATCTGCTGCTCCTCTGATATGGTTACCAACGGAAAACATTTGATCGGGGACTTGCTTATAGTTCAGAGGGGGAGTCCAAAACCATCATGGTAGAGAGCATGGCAGCAGGCAGGCAGGCATACGCTGGAGCTGAGGGCTTCCATCTGATCCAAAAGTTGGAGGCAGAGAGAGCCAGAGACTGCACCTGGTTTTGGCTTTAAACCCACCCCAGTGGCACATCTGCTCTAAAGGCAGCACCCCTTAATCCTTCCCAAAACAGCCCACCAACTGAGCACCAAGCATTCAAATATATGAGCCCATGGGGACCATTCTCATTGAAACCACCACACCCATGGCCAAAAGTTTCTACACCTTCTCATGGCTCACTAGTACATTTGAATATTCCCCAGCCATTAGCTGGGGACCATGCATTGGAAAATATGACTCAGTAGGGGGATACTTCACACTCAAACCACAACCCAGTGATGCTACTGTTAGTATCTGGGGCTCTCAAAGATGGGAAGAAACAAAAACCAGCCCTGAGCAGCTCACCTCACTCGTGATCTGGGGGCCTGTGTAAAATCTGCTTTATACTCCCAACGCTGACAGACACTGAGCTAACAATGTGGGTGCTTTCCCGGACAGGTTATGGGAATCATCAAAAATCAAGCACAAGAAAGAGGACCAGTATTTATGGCACTTTAAAGCCTCTCCCGTTATTGGTTAGTGCTCCCCTCCATTGTTTAACTTGTAATTGGTTCCACTTTCTCAGTGTGATTTTTATACATCCGAGTTAAAAAATAATGCAGCCTGTGAGTCAGAAGTTAAAGACCAAGACAAGGCCTATTAGAATAACATTACACTTCTTTATTCCCTGTACTTACTTTGCCAATTACTAATTATTTTTTCCTATGTAACAAAATAGAAGCCATAAAATCTTTGATTTGGTGAAAACTTCTTTACCAAATAGGTCCTCCAACTCTGCTGAGATAATTTATCTACCACAGTAGGCAGTGACCTTTTGTGAGTCATGAGTCATTCCTCACTCCTAATGAGGTGTGCCCAGATGCCAACCCATGTCTGCACAGCCTCCTCCTCCCTGAAGCAGGCTGGGGCAGGGGTGTGCTCCTGCACCTGGCCTGCCATGGTGAACCCACCTGGGAGGGCATCTACCCCCTTCTCCTTCTCTAAATGGCCCCAAGGAAATGGAAGTTCATGTGGAAGATGCTACCAGAAGTCTCATATGATCTGGGAAAAACACATTTCCCGGCATTTTGACAGAGTGGCCTCTCATTATGGGGAAAATAAGCAGCTTCTCTGACTGGGCTTCATGTCTTAGCAATTACAGCAGTGTCCTCTGGGAGCCATGCTGTGAGCCTGTGGTTCCCAGGGAAGTTCTGAGTGGAGTCAACTGCATAGCTGCTTGTGAGTTGTGATGTATAATACTGACTGTCTATTTTAACCTGAATTATGGCTTACAGTATATTACTAATTACATACATGGCTCACTAGTTACACTTGAATATTTATGGCTGTTCTCTACCAATAGATTAGGTGCAGCTGAGAAGCACAAGATAAACAATAAAATGACTATAGGTTTCAATATTTTCTTTCTGTTCACATATAGATTTTCTTAGAAATATTCCCAATTTCTTGGGCGTCAGAGAGAATGACATGTCTTTCCTTGATTTGGTCCAGACATGACCACCACAAGGCAAGAAAGAATAACAGTGGAGTCAGGGGCCATGTGGCCTTCCACTGAGCTCCTGCCAGCATATGGATGGGGGTGAAGACTGGTAACTCTTGAAGAGCAAGTTGTCCCCTCCTACCTCAGCCCAGTCTTGCAATGTATTTTCCATTTTGTATTGTAGACAGATTTTTCATTGGGCCACCAGCTAACAAATAACGAAAAGGGGACTTATTATTAATTATGAAAGCTTGGGTTCAGCTTAGGTTTTTCCCCAACTAGGTCTTATAATTTAATTAACCCATATTTTTAGAACCATGTTCTGCTTCATGGATCAGTTACCTCTGATCTGAACCATATGGCCAACTTTTTTAGAGTCCCACTGGCATCTCTCTGTGTCTCTTATTCCCAGAGTCCTCTCTGTCCCCCAATATCCCACCTAACCTCTTCCTGCCTAGCTATTGGCCATTTAACTATTTATTAAACCAGTCACAGCAACATAGCTTTAGGAGTGTAAATATATCCCACAACATTTCTCCTTTCTTGTCTAAACAAAAAGGATAGGTTTTAACTCTGCCATAGTAGAACTATGTATCACAAGAACAATTATCAGGTAAAAATTACATTCACAACGTCCAGTCTATCTGTATTTGGCAAATTCATAGAAAATATTCCATTATCAATCCTATTTTGGTGAGTCAAAAGTTTTGTACCTAATTTACATCCTATCCTAACTTGTACTGCAATCAAAAATGATCTTTTTAGCTTTTCATATATAAACAACTTAAGCTTTTATGTCTCTCAACCTTATATACTTTAGACCTCTTTTGTGATTTTCTTTTCTGAATTTGGTGACAAGAAAAACTAACTATCTTCAACCCCATCAAAGACTCAAGAAGGATATAATATTACCTGAGTAAACAGGAAGTGTAGAGCAAAAAATTTCCAAGCCTATAGAAACAACAGAGACACCTGGCTGCCTGGATAGTCACCCAAGTTTCCTCTGCAACATTGGGGCATCTATCTTTGGCCTTCAGGTCTAGAAGATCTGACAGACTTTTCTGTGAAGCAAGGATTTTGAAGAACAGTCCTACCTTGTCTTGACAAACTTCAGCAGTCATTTTCTTTGGGTACTGCTTGTTCAGTTTGAACATCATACTGTCATCAGTCAAGGCAAGCACAGTTTCTTGCCCAGTGGCTAACTTTGCCACAATAAAAGCAAACTCCATATGGAGGTTCTTTGATGCACAGCATCCCTTTTTTTGCTGTAAATTGGTGCTGCCAGGAGCAAACATGCCTCACTCATGAAAAGCCTTATGTTATTAAAGTATCTTACATGCCATATTCTGTAGATCTCTGAAGTGTTTGAAGACCATCTGTCTATCTAAAAATATCTGTTTGACCTTGAAAACATACTTCTTAACATGGCCACAAATTTGGATGTTATAGATGACTAACTACTAACCTGTATTTCTTAATTATCTTTAAAAGTTTCTAATAATAGCCTTTAAGGACTTTAAAATTAGCTGCATAGTAAAATACCTTTAAACAAGAGTAGAAACATATATATAGTTAAAACAAAAATAACCTTAAATTTGTATCAATATACAAAAATCCATACCAGTGTAAAATATTTCAGACTAGTAGTTGTTTTAAAGTTCTAAAGTAGACCCAACAATCCACCGTTTAACCCATCATTTCTATACTATATTTCCCCCTTTTCCCTTCAGAAAGAGATTCCTGAATCTAATCTGCCTTGTTCAACTTTTTTCCTGACCATGACCAACTACAATGTGTAACCAACCTCTCCAAAAGATGACAAATATCCGTAACCCACTGAATGACCAAAAACCATCCACCTCCCCTCTTGGAAATGTGGGCATTGTGTTCTCTAGATTGCTTCCTGTTGTATGGGGGTTACAGCACCTTTAGAGGACCCTGAGAAAATTGGGATAATGATCAAGTCCTAGGAGAAGCTAGCTGTATTATTATTTTTTGTTTAGTCTCTGTCCGATGAGAAAGTGTAGAGCTTATCTGAAGTCCTGGCTGTAGTAGTCTGTGAGACTGGACTGTTTTGGAACAATCTTTTGTACACTGTGAATATGTACTACTCTCATTGGCTAATAAAGAGATGACTGGACAATAGCTAGTCAGGAAAAGGTTATGCAGGACTTGCAGACAAAAAGAAAGTTTAGGGAGGAGAGGGTGATGTTACCAGAGACTCAGAAAGAAACAAGATGAACACGCTATGCTGAAAAAAGTTACTGCTATGTAGTAGAGGATAAATAAGAAATATAAGTTAATTTAAGTTGTAAGAGCTAGTTGTAAGAATAAGCTATTGGCCAAACATTTATAACTAACAATAAGTCTCTGTGAGTTTATTTGAGAGCCAGAGGTCCTGACAAAAAAAACTCTGCCTACAAATGGCACCCAATGTGGGGCACCTGCATCCATGTAGGATATGAGAAAGCTTTAAAAAGGTTCCAAACACACAAAAAACAGACCCATACCTAGCTTCCTAGTCACATACTCTCATGCCTGCCATGGTACACACACACATCTCCCAGCCACTGCCTGTAGCCTAGAGCTGCCAGCATGAGCCCTGCCAACACCCCATGAGCTAAGTTGCATGGAAGGTTTAAGTTTTGCTTATACAAGCAGAAAAGATTACAGATACGAAGTAAAGACCGATTCAGTCCAAAAAATACCTCTAAATGGCTAACAGTGTGTTTAAAAATGTACAAAGGCCTGGGAGAGGAAGGAGAAACAGTGTAGACAGTCATAGAAAAAATAGTTTAAAAATAATAGTAAAGTCCTTTTAAAAAGATTAAAGTAACATAAAAGGAAAAAGCCACGTAAAGATGAAATATGTAAAGGGAAGTCTGATCCTGTATGTTATTGTGCTGTCTTTAAATTTTTTGATTGCTGATGAACAAACAATAGCTGCTGAGAGACATTGGATTATAAAATCTTCTAAATTAAACCAACCTTCATATTTTAAAAATGTATTAACTTCAAAATGTAAGTCAAAAATGCATTACTTTGGGGAAGAGGTTATACTTTTATTTCCACAGGAAATGAGAGGCTATGGATTCATTCCAGGTTAATATGGATGAAGTTTGGTTGGGGAAGACTCCCCTGAAAATCCTGACTACAGTCATAAAGAAATAAGCCTTAAAAAACCCACAAGACAAATAATGTATATATTTTACTTGCTTAAAATGAAACAAAAAAATCATCTTTACCTGACTCGTATACAGTGCACAGTCTATATATTAATACAGATATGTATGTTACCTTTGAAAGTGTATGTGTTTTCAGAGCAAGGAGCCCATACACCAATGAAAATGAATGGCCCAGGTGATCCAGAATCTCAGAATGCCTTCGTTTCAGTTTCCTTAGAGTTCTGCACCCAGATCAACTTCAAGTCTGCTGCCTGAGGTGGTCCAGTCTCACAAACTGTTCCAGCTAAGACCTAACAATTATCCTTATTTTCTCAAGGTTCCCCCAAAGATGGCAACACACACAGACAACAGGAAGGGGTCTACAGAAAACATTCCCAAAAAATGATTGATGGATGTCTTTGTCTAGGGGGATTGGTTGCAAGTTGTTACCAGTCATGCCCAAGAAAATACTATTCAAAAGAGTTTAGATTCAGGGATCGCTTTATGAAAAGAAAGGGGGGTATAGAAACGAGAGGGAAAAAAAGGGTAGATTATTGAATGTACTTTAGTCCCAAAAGCAACTATTAATCTCAAAATATTTTACATCGGTATGGATTTTGGTTTATTGATACAAATTTAAAGTTATTTTTGTTATATTGTAAGTATGTTTCTACTCTGGCTTGAGGTATTTAAAAATTTAAATATGTATTACTCATACATAATACTCATTTAAAAATGTAATGTATAATTAAAAATATAGGTTAGCATTTAGTCATCTATAATAATCAAACTTGTAGTTTTATAGGTATGTTTTCAAGGTTAAACAGATATATTTAGATAGGTAATCTTAAAACACTTCAGACACCTACAGAATATGACATTTAAAATGTTTTAATAACACAAGGCTTTTCTTGACAGTGAGATATGTCTGCTCCTGGCAGCACCAATTTACTTCAGAAAAGATGGTGGACATCAAAGAAACTTCATACGGAGTTTGCTTTCTTTGTGGCCAAAGTTAGCCATTTGGACAAAGAAACTGCCCTTGCCTGAGTTGCTGACAGTATGCTGTCCAAACTGGAACAGCAGGACACAAAAAAGCAACTGCCAAACTTTGCCAAGACAAGGTAGGACAGTACTTCAAAATTCCCTGCTTCACAAAAATGTCTGTCAGATATACTAGGCGTATAGGCCAAAGATAGATGCCCCAATGTTACAGAAAAACATTGGGTGACTGTACAGGTAGCCAGATGACCCTGTTGTTAGGTAATATTATACCCTTCAGGGGTCTTTGATGGCATTAAAGACTGGATAATTAGACTTAAAGTTTTCCTTAGTTGTGATAAAAGGTACATTAGACTCAAAAAGATAAGATAGATAATAGAGTATTTTTCTCTAAATTTGCCAAATACAAATTTAACTGGATATTGTAACTGTAATGCTTACTCGATAACTGTTTTTGTTATATATAGTTTTACTATGTTAAAGTTAAAACCTTCCTTTTTAATTAGACAAAAGGGGAGAAATGCTGTGGAACAATGTTTGTATGCTATGAATATGTGTTACTTTCATTGGTTAGTAAAGAGCTGACTGGCCAATAGCTAGACAGGAAAAGGTTAGGTAGACTTTCAGGCAAAAAAGAGTGTGGGGAGAAAAGGGCAAAGTTGCCCAAGATGTGGATAGAAACAAGATAGCATGCTATGCTGAAAAAAGGCACTGCCATGTGGTAGAGTATAAATCAGAAATATGGGTAATTTAAGTTGTAAGAGCTAGTTAGTAGCAAGCCTAAGCTATTGACTGAGCATTCATAATTAACAATAAATCTCTTATGGTTATTTGGGAGCCAGCAGTCCCAAAGAAAAACTCTGCCTACACTGGAGCATCTCAGCTAACAGCTTTGAAGTTGTTCTAGAGGCAGAATTTTGTGGAAAGTGTAACAAGCATTCTGAGAGGCTGGAGCACCCGGGCTACTTGTCTTCATTAGTGTCTGGTCTTTTTTTTTCTTCTGAAAACACATAACTTTTAAAGGTGACATGTATTATCTACTTTAACACAAGTATGGAATGTGTAGTGTGCACAAGTCAGTTTAGGTGATTTTTTGTTTTATGTTTGAGCAGGTAAAAGGCATCTGTTAACTTTATAAGTCTGTTTGGACTGTATAACCAAACCTCTATCCATGCCATATGAAAGGATAGCATGTAACAATAAAGTCATGGGGACTCTGTAGCCAACAAGATTTATCATGTCTCATCCAGTCTCAGAGATCTTCCCACAATAGAGGGATCACCACATGTACCATCGGCTCTGTAGTTTTTCTTGGTTTCTTTTTTTTATGTCTGTAGCCAGGATTTTCAGGAGTTCTCCTCAATCAAATCTGACCTTCATTAATTATGAAGAGAACCATAACTTTTTGTTTGCTGTGGAAACAAAAGCATAACCTCTCCCCTAATGCAACAAATTTTCTGACTTCCACTTTGAAGTTAAGACATTCTTAAACTACATAGGCTGGTTTAATTTAGCAGTTTCCATAATCCAACATCTCTCAGCAGCTATTGTTTTTGTACATTAGCATTTAATAAATTCAATGTCTGCCAGGTGGTGGTGGCAGAGGCAGGCAGATCTCTGTGAGTTCGAGGCCAGCCTGGTCTACAAAGCAAGTTCCAGGACAGGCTCCAAAGCTACACAGAGAAACCTTGTCTTGAAAAACAGAACAAAACAAACAAATAAAAAAATTCAAAGTCAACAAAGAACCATACAGGATTCAGATATCCCGTGTATTTGCCATCTTTATGTGGTTTATTTTTTGTATAATACTTTACTCTCTCTTTAAAAGACATTTGTAACTATTTATTTTCTATGGCTGTCCATATCCATTTTCTTTTTTCAGCATCTAAGCACATTTTTAAGTATAGTGTATCTGCCCAGAGGTTTTCTTAAGCACCTGACTTTCTTAAGCACCTGCAGTGTTTTCTGTTTTGTTTTGTTTCTTTTCATTTTTGAGTCAGGGTTTCACTGTGTAGTGTGTAGTCCTGACTGTCCTGGAACTCACTCTGTAACTCAGGCTGGATTGGAACTCACAGAGATGTGCCTAACTCTGCCTCCTGAGTGCTGGAATTAAAGAAATGAGCAGCCACTGCCAGGCATAAACTATAATTTTTATTTTATTTTTTCCATTTTTTTATTTAAATGAGAAATAAGATTGTTTTACATGTCAATCCTAGGTCCCGTTACCTCCCCTCCTCCCCTGCCTCCCACTAACACCCTACCTATCCCATACCCTTTCTGCTCCTTAGGGAGAGGGTAAGGCCTTTCATGTGGGATCTTCAGAGTCTGTCATATCCTTTGGGATATCCCCCGTGTGTCTAGGCTGAGGGAGTATCCCTCTATGTGAAATGGGCTCCCAAAGTCCATCCCTATGCTAGGGATAAGTACTGATCTACTACAAGAGGCCCCAAAGATTGCCAAGGCCTCCTCACTGACATCCACATTCATGGGGTCTGGATCAGTTCCATGCTGGTTCCCAGTGATCAGTCTGGGGGCCAAGAGCTCCCCCTTATTCAGGTCAGTTGTTTCTGTGGGTTTCACCAGCCTGGTCTCGACCCCTTTGCTTATCACTCCTCCCTCTCTGCAATTGGATTCCAGTTCAGTTCAGTGTTTATCTGTGGGTGTCTGCTTCTACTTCCATCAGCTGCTGGGTGAAGACTCTAGGATGACATATAAGTTAGTCATCAATCTCATTATCAGGGGAGGGCATTTAAGGTAGCCTCTCCTCTGTTGCTTAGGTTGTTAGTTGGTGTCATCCTTGTAGATCTCCAGACATCCCTAGTGCCTAATTTCTCTTTAAACCTATAATGGCTCCCTCTATTATGGTATCTCTTATCTTGCTCTCCTCTATTCTTCTCCCCGACTCAACCTTCCTGTTCCCTCATGTCCTCCTCACCCCTCCTCTTTTCCCCTTCTCATTCTCCTAGCTCCCTCTCCCCTGTCCCCATGCTCCCAATTTGCTCAGGAGATCTTGTCCCTTTCCCCTTCTCTGGGGGACCATGCATGTCTCTCTTAGGGTCCTCCTTGTTTCCTAGTTTCTTTGTCAGTGTGGATTGTAGGCTGGTAATCCTTTACTCAATGTCTAAAACCCATATATGAGTGAGTATATACCATTTTTGTCTTTTTGTGACGGGTACCTCGCTCAGAATGGTTTCTTCTAGCTCATCCATTTGCCTGTGAATTTCAAGATTCCTTTTCTTTCTGCTGAGTAGTACTCCATTGTGTAAATATACCACATTTTCTCTATCCATTCTTCAGTTGAGGAACACCTAGGTTGCTTCCAGGTTCTGGCTATTAAAATAGTGCTGCTATGAACATCGTTGAACAGATGTCCTAGTTGTATGAATGTGCTTCTTTTGGGTATATGCCTAAGAGCGGAATTGCTGGATCTCGTGGTAGACTGATTCCCATTTTCCTGAGGAGTCGCCATACTGATTTCCAAAGTGGCTGTACAAGTTGGCACTCTCACCAGCCAGCAGTGGAGGAGTGTCCCCCTTTCTCCACATCCTCTCCAGCATAAACTGTTATTGGTGCTCTTGATTTTAGTCATTCTGACAGGAGTAAGATGGTATCTCAGAGTTGTTTTGATTTGCATTTCCCTGATGTCTAAGGATGCTGAACACTTTCTTATGTGTCTTTCAGCCATTTTAGATTCCTCTATTGAGAATTGTCTATTTAGTTCTGTACCCCATTTTTAATTGGATTATTTGGTGTTTTGGAAACTAGCTTTTTGAGTTCTTTATAGATTTTGGAGATCAGCCCTCTGTCAGATGTGGGGTTGGTGAATATCTTTTCCCATTCTGTGAGCTGCCGTTTTGTCTTACTGACTGTGTTCTTTGCCTTACAGAAGCTTTTCAGTTTCAGGACGTCCCATTTATTAATTGTTGATCTCAGTGTCTGTGCTACTGGTGTTATGTTCAGGAAGCTGTCTCCTGTACCAATTCATTCAAAGGTACTTCCCACTTTCTCTTCTAATAGCTTCAGTGTGGCTGGATTTATGTTGAGGTCTTTGATCCATTTGGACTTAAGTTTTGTGCATGGCGGTAGACATGGATCTATCTGTAGTCTTCTACATGCCAGCATCCAGTTATGCCAGCACCATTTGTTGAAGAAACTTTCTTTATTCCATTGTATAACTTTAGCTTCTTTGTAAAAAAATCAGGTGTTCGTAGGTATGTGGGTTAATATCAGGGTTTTCAATTCAATTCCATTGGTCTGTCTATATTTGTGCCAAAACCAAGCTGTTTCCAGGACTATAGCTCTATAATAGAGCTTGAAGTCAAAAAAGAAGTAGAAACCTAATCCTTTCCAACAGGATATTTCCCCATAAACCTCGACAGTCCCATTAAAATTCAAATAAAAAGTCACAGGAAGGACTGTGTGGGGCTTTCAAAGTGCTGTGTTTAGTGAATAAAATTCCTAGACAACCTTTTGCTTTTGAGATCAGCAAGCTATCAAGAACACTAAGCTCTGAAAGGGCATTTTTAGGGAAATCATCTCCTGGATAAAGGAGAGAAGCAACTCTAGCACAGATGCTCAGCTTCTTGCTAGGTCAATGGTTCTGCCCTATTTGCATATTTGGTGAGGCTGGTAACAGTGACTCGAAAGGGGAAGCCACTGCATTTGACACATTCAGTGATTTCTGCCTTAAATCTGTCAGGATGGCCCTGTGGCCACTTCTGCAAAAACCCTTGAGGACAAAATTTATTGTTATACTTCAATAGCTTTTTGTTCACCTCCAAAACAGGGGTCCTGGGTCATGCTAACGACTACAGAGAGATAAAACACTCTATATTTTATTAAAAAGGACCCCTTAATAATTAATCAAATGTGAAATTTGTTTTCCATCACCAGCACTAACGCTAAAGTGGTGCTTTCCCCTGCTTTCTTCTCAGCCTTTTTTTCCTTTTAAATTACCCTCTGTGGATTCCTGCTGCTGCAGAGCATGTGAATAGAAAAAATTAAAAAAAACCTGATTTATGACTTGACTTTCTAAACTGTAATCACACCTCTCGGCTTCTCCTGGAGAACGGTTGGGGGATTCTGTCAGATAAACATGTGAGAATCTGTTCTTAGGTCCTTTAGATACACTACAGGGGGGCATGAGACCACTGGATAGTAACCCCTCCTTGGATGCCATACCTCAGCATGGCGCCTCTGGCGGCTTCATTGCAACACAAAGTGTAAAGGAGAAAGGAGCTGAGTAAGAATGACTGTCCTCATCCCCAGCTAGGCTAAGGAGGGGGCCTGGTGGAACTGAGACCTCAGCCCCGAGGTCCATTTCCAGGCAGTCAGCAATGGATCAGTTTAGGATGCCTGGTGTCTTGGGGAGTCAGAGCTGAAGGCACTGACAGATAGACACTGGGGAGGGGACACTGCTGGCAGATTAACACCAGGTAGGGGACACTGCTGGGAAACTAGATTGTGTGGCATGTGAACAGAGTTGGGCTAAGGAGGAGTGTCTGAGGAGTACGGGAGGAAGGTGAGGGACACAGCTGAGAGTATGAACCCAGGTGATGTAAAGCCAAGTGGGCAGCAGGGCCGGCCTGGAAATGCACAAAGTGTGGTAACTGCTGGCTGAGTCAATATCCTCCCTCTGAGCACTAATTACATCATTAAGCAAACAGAGCAACACAGGGGCTGAGGGACAGAAACATGTATTCAGGATCCAGCCACTCTCTACGAGGCTGTAAACAACCGTGTTTTCCAATCAAAGTGTGCTACTGGACACTTTCCTTAACTTCCTATGCTCCGGAAGGGGAACACCTGCCTTCTACTCAAGCTGTGCTAAAGGAGCCTCCCATATTCGTGAGACGTGGCCAGGGCAGTGGGAGCCTTTAGGATGGGGACTTAGGCCTCAGGAGGCACATGGATTTCAAGAGCTGCAACTCGAATTTTCTTGGCTGCAAAGAGCATGCATTTGCTAATTAGACCTTTGCAAGACACTAGAACCCAAATCTCCTTTGATCTCCCTAAATCCAGTCTAAAGAGGTGGGTGTAAACACAGGATTGGAAGAAACCAGGAACAACATGGAAAGGATTTGTATGCGATGGGAATAAATCTGTTTAAAAAGAGAAGTCTAAGAGGAGCACGCAGAAGGGAATCTGCGGCAGGCTGAGCCAGCCGGGTAAATGGCAGAGAGAATAGAGGCTATTTGAATACTGATGTGGCCCTCACTTTCTTCCATTTCCATTAATGACATGCTCATCAAGGGCAAACAATGGGACCGGCTGCCGGCGCCTGTCACAGTGTGTGGGTGCTGGGATGCCAGGCTGTCATCCAGGGCTGCATTTAGAGACCTGCACGCTAATAAGAAGTGCTCTGTGCCGTCAATGCAGACAGGTGCTTCCTCGACTGGGACATGCTCCATTCCCTTCCCCCTGAAGTCCTCCTCCCCCAGCCCCCCTGACAGACACCATGAAATGCACAAATTAACAGCCCCATCATGTTGGGCTGCTGCCGCCTGCAGTGAAAGCAGAAAATCAAGTTGTCACCCAGGGTACAGCGGTAAAGCCACAGCCTCATTTCTCTGTGGGTGCCCTATAATAGCAAATGCCAGACAGCTGGCTGGATGGGAGGCTTTAGATTAAGGCCTGATGCACTCTGGCCAGAGAATTAGGAGTTGCTGCTTCCATGTGGAAATTCTGGAATGAACATCTGGAGGGAGCAAGTTTCCGGGAGCAGAAGTGTCCTTTGCTCCTTCCAGACAGGAAAGAAAGAACCAGGTCTGAGTGGCACTTCCTCTCAAACCCAGCAGCTAAAAATGAGCTCCCTAAGCTTCCAACTTTGAATCTGCTTGAAACTTTATTAGAGACTCAGAGTGGGTAATGGCCAGCACGTCAGTGAAGAATCCAATGGTCCAGCCTCTGCTCTGTCAATGCAGAGCCCCCAGGCTCCAGCTTCCTGTAGACCTCCTCCTGAGTGAAGGACTCTCGCTAGGATGAATGTGGGCAACCAGAGTCCACTGCCTGAAGTTTCCCTCCTGACTCTAGACCCTTCTGCCGTGTGCTGCATATCTGTACAGCTCCTTCTTGTGGAACAACAGCTTCGAACAGCCTCAGCCTCCAGGCTCCAGAGACACTGGCTCTAGGTGTATGGTGACCTGTGCCAAGCCCTGGCTAACATTTGTCCTGGTCAAATGTGCAGAAGGAAAGAAATGGGGGCCCCCAAGCCCTTCAGACTCCAAGGAGTTTAATGACATAATGGCCTGAGAACTCCAACATAAAACAGGAAGAGCAACTAACGAAACTTCCAACATAAAACCCCCCTCCTGTCATTTTTATAGTATCAGTAAAACACTCTATTGAATTTATGGGCTACATAATGACTATGGAGACTGTACCTGGAATTAGAACCAACTCAGAAGTCTCAACTATAAACTCTTTTCTATCATATCCACATCCTTCTAGCTCTTTCTGTCCTCTTTAGCCAAGGGACATTGCCCTCCTCAAACAGAGGCCTGAGGTTGAGCTTGCAACTTGCTAGTAAATCCCGACTTCCTCCAGGGCACCAAGGCTGACAGGCCTCCAGGGGTAGGACCATTCATTCCAAAGCCTCTCACGCATTTTGGAAAACACACCTGTCTTATTTTTATTTTTTATTTTTTTTGCATAAAACCTGTCAAATCAAGAGCTCTCCAAGGACATACACGCTGTTTCAATACCTGTAACTCTACGTTGTAATGGCCTTTCCAAAGTGGAGACTATACTCCCCCTTTAAGCTCGTGAAATGAATCTGCACCCAGCCACTCAGTGTGGGAGTGGGTTCTGGTCAAGTTTCTAATGATGGGAGGAGGTGGGATGTCCATCACTTGGCTAAGCAGCATGCTCAATTCTGTTTTCTGTTTCCATTTCACTCCTTAAGTCTTTCTGCTCCCCAAGGATTTTTCTGAAGGAGTAATAAAATAAAATGGGTGAAACAAAGCCATAAGCCAGTTAAGTCTGAAAGACATGTCACCTCATCTAAAAGGAAGAAACGAAACGGGCCATTTCCATGCCTAAGGCTGACAGCAACGCCTGAGCTGGCAACAGTGCTATTCCACTTGATTTATAGAATAATGGGGTGACAAATGATGACAAAAATAAACTTTTACTGCACTGAACTGCTCCTTTATTTATGAAATTTGGCCAAGTAGTGAAATCTTTTATCTGCAAGTTGTAACATGGAGTGGGAACGAGCGATTATGGTGTGGTAATAGCAACCCTGCAATGGAGGCTGAGTCAGTTGGAAATGGATTGGGGTAAAATAACTACCGCACCATGATAAATGTGAACAGCCCTTTGCTGACAGATGATCTAACAGGTGTTCATAACAACTATATAAGAGGATTTATTTATGACCAGCCACAGCCGCAGCTCTGTAAATCAACTCCAACAGCTGCACTCCGCTGAAACCAAGTCCCTGATGGGGGAACGGAGCGAAGGCCCAAAGAACACAATTCACTCCAGAATCTTAATCATCAAATAACATTTTTTTAGGTAATTACAGCACCACATAGAAATCATGATTACTTTCAATTAGAAATCTGAGCTGTCCATAACTTTGTTTACAAAATATTTTTATTTTAGGCTGTGGAGTTCTGATGAAGTCTGAGCCAAAACTGAAGATGCTGGGGTCATGGAAAGAGCACCTTGGGAGGGATGGTGGTTTTGCGTGATGCCACCAAGAGGCCCTTCCCACTAGCTACATTTGTAAAGAGCTCAAAACTTAAACGGAAGGGGAGGGTATTGGGTTCTCCCACCTTCTCCAGCAGCCTACCCCCACCCCTGGCAGCACTGTTTCCTGAATACTCCTGTACCACATAATGTTCATAGCCAAAGATAAATTTACACAGGAAATGAGCTCATCAGAAGTGGGGTATGAGCTAGACGGAGGGGGGTCTACCTTCATTCATTCTTTCTTCACTGCTCTACCATGGCAGAATTTGAGCCCTTTTTTCTTTTTCCTTTCTTTCTTTCTTTCTCTCTCTCTTTCTTTCTTTTCCTTTTCCTTTTCTTTTCTTTTTTTTTTTTGGGTAGGGTACATCATTTTAATTAAAAAAAAAAAAAAAGCCAGGTGGTGGTGGTACACGTCTTTAATCTCAACACTTTAGGAGACAGAAGCAGGCAGATCTCTGGGAATTTGAGGTTAGCCTGGTCTACAGAGTGAGTTCCAGGACAGCCAGGGCTGTTACACAGAGAAACTCTGTCTCAAAAACCAATGTGTGTGTGTGTTGTGTGTGTGTGTGTGTGTGTGTGTGTGTGTGTGTGTATAAAATCTCCATCCATCCCAAAGGACACCAGGATTATAGAGACCCTGTCTCAACACCACCACCACCACCACCATTTTTTTTTTTTTTGCAGTTCCACATATCTTCTTGCATACCCACCATTCTTACCTCCCTACTACCTTAGTCCACCCCTCCCCTCTTCTCATCTGTGCAAATCTATCATGTTGATGACTATTCATTTTGTCTTGTGATCCACTACTGAGTTTAACTAGGGCCATCTGTGTGACCTCAGGTTTGAAACTATCCATTGGAGCATGATGGGTTTGGCAGAAGGGACATAACTAAAGACAGTAGTAGTTGGCCCTAACCCAGAATCTATCAATAGCCAATGGTTCAGAGGTAAAGGGTAGGACCCTGTGAGCCCCTCCACCTTCCTTGATTGAGTGTTGATAGGGCTGGTCTTGTGGGTCCAGCTCAGTAACTACAGTTGATGTGAGTTAATGATGGCAGTTGTGGTATGTAGTCTAGAGAATGGTATCTTGTAGCCCTCCTCCCCGTCTTCTGACTCTTACATACTTCCTGCATCCTCATTCATGAAGTTCCCGGAGCCTTAGAGGGGTGGCTGGTATTTGCGACTTGGTTAGGCTGTCTTAACAATTCTCTCCTGTTGTGTATGGAGATGATGGGCCGTACACGAAACAGAGTCCTCACTCATCACACTGCTCTGAAAGAGTAGGGCAAGAAGCTGCAGTTCTAGTGGGCAAAATCAGAGCCCCACTAGATACAATCTGAGGAAGCTCACCTCTTACCACTGTGCTTTCTCCGTAGCAAAGTCTCCATCCCATCCCACCTCACACTGCTGGTGAACAGTGAAGACGTTGGCAGGTTCTTCCAATCACCCGTGTGGCATATGCAGTCTCAGGTCTGACATAAATGAGCCTATCCAGAGCTTTATGCACAGCCAGCAGAAAGGTTTCTTTGTATTTAAATCTAGACCTTTGATGTGTCTATTCCTCGAAGCTGTAAACAGTGTCTTAGCTTATGGTTAGAGACAAGTTTTTTTGTTTGTTTTTGTTTTGTTTTGTTTTTTGTAATGCTGGGGACTGACTTGTGGCTTTGCCCATGCTAAGCAGGTGCTCTACCACTGAGCTATGCTCTCAGGTAAGGGTCTAGGTTCTTTAGCACGCGCGCGCGTGCTCGTGCACACACATACACACACACACACAGCTAGTGATTAGATGTTCAAGGGACTACCCATGTAAAATCAGTGCCACAAAGAAAGACAAAATGACTCAGAAAACAGCATGCCCACAGAAGAATGTACAATCAGTCTACAGCGCAAAGTCAAACCCTGATGGCCTGGTTCTTCCACCTCCAGCTCAGTGGGTTAGGAATTTAGCTTCCACTATGAGCAGAGTGGATTATAGCCACCGATACCTCCTCTAAACTGCCACTGGGGATGAGGTGTGTGTATGTGTGTGGGGGGGTAGGAAAGACAGAAAGGAACGTTAACAATGTTTTCTGTACAAAGGCTTTTAACATCTTCTAAGACAGTCTCAATGGAGAACATTGTATTCTTATTCCACACCCAAAACTATCTTCTCCCCTAAACCCCATACCATTTTGAGGACCTAGATCAGTACCTCAGCTGAGACCTCCTGTCACTGATCACCTCATCCCTTTTACCCTGTGACACAGGTGCTATCTGGCAGTTGCTCCATTGTCTCCTGGCAATCCTCACGCCACCTCAGCCTTCACAGCTGTTCCAAGTTTATTGTTCAAATGATCGGTAGTCAGATCATAGAATTCTCTTCACTCCATAACGCAGTAGCAGAAGGAAAAAATAAGAAACACACACACACACACACACACACACACACACACACACACACACACACAAAAACAAAAAGCAAGTGCCCGAAATAGTGAAGCGCTTAGTTGGCAGTGAACAGACAGACACACCGGGAAGGATGGTGACTGGGAGGCCCCAAGAGAGTCCTCAGGTCCATCAAGAGCAGGCTTTTCTGTTACTGACTGTTTCACCCTCAGCTTATAGCTAAACTACTATGCAACAACTTGTTTTTCTTTCAAATCAGGAAAATAGTGAAAGCAACCATGGAGACTTTCCCAGCAGTGGAAGTCGAGGTGGAAGGCAGAGGGTGAGGAAGAGGGTTCAGGTGATGAGGAAGTCATCAAATACCAGCCACACCCGATGGAGCAGAGCTGTGCCAGGATTGAGTAAGGTGTCTCAGTGTCAGCATTGAAGAAAATGTCTGCAAACTAGGGCTCACTTAACTTGGGGATGGCACTTAGTGCCATTTCTTTCCATCTTTTTCCTCCCAAGACAGGGTTTCTCTGTGTAGCCCTGGCTGTTCTGGAACTCACTCTGTAGACCTGGAAGCCTAGAACTCAGAGATCCACCCACCTCTGCCTCCTGAATGCTGGGACTAAAGGCATGTGCCACCACCACTGCCCATTCTAGTGCCATTTCTTTATTGCTGTTTATTGGTTTCTTTTTCTTAATTATATGTATTCATTTCTGTGGGTATGCATACATGTGTGTCACTTTGTGCAGTTCTGATGAACCAAACTTTGGGGAGTTGGTTCTTTCTTTCTACTATGTGGAGTCAAACTCAGGTCATCAGGGTTGAGGGCAAGTACCTCTACCTGCTGAGTCACCTGGTTTCTTGGAGAAATGTGTACATGTGTATGTGTGTGCATTAAGATCTCTATGGCATATCCGACCACATCTATGACAAAGCTCAGTGCAGTCTTTAGACAGTCGGGAGTGTTAGTTTTGTGCCATGTCACGAGGCTCCTACTTTCTCCGTCTTTTGTGCAAAGCATTTTCTTCCCTTTAAACAAAGTTCACTGCATGAGCAGCATGGTGAAGAAGGAACCAAGAAGGTGAAAGACCACAGGTTTTCTTTCAGCTGGTCCAAGCCCCACCCCCTTTGTATTTGTTACTCAGCATTCTGAAATATTACCCTTTCTGGAACAGAGTGAGTATATTCTCAACAATGGAAGCACAGGCAACATGTTAGGCAAACTTGGTAGTTACTCTAGTTATGTTTGCAGATGATTACGGGTGGAGGGTGTTGGGTGCACAGCTTCTAAACCTAATATGCTGTTTCCCATCCCTTCTGGATTAAGACACTTCTCCTCCTCCTAATAAACAAAGGAAATAGATTGTCAGGACATATGAGACTCAGTATGAATTACACTCTGAGGGCCATTCTTCAAGATGGGCATACATAAAATGTCCCCAAGTGATCATTAAAATAAAAACAAAACACAGCTACAACTAAGCATTGAACATTGACTAACTCTACTTAATAGAACAGTTTAAAGGTAATCACAATTATGATCAAGTTAAAGGGAATATGTGGTAAGGACTTGGGAGCTGTCACACACACACACACACACACACACAAAAAAAAAAAAAACCAGAAGCTTGGGAGATCTGTCATTTTTTATTTCGTGTATGTGAAAAGTATCTTAATATTAAACTATCAATGACAAAATCACTTCAGCTGGCAATTTACATTACAGAAAAATACCATTTCACTACCAACTGATTCAACCATTTATTGACTTAACATATATTTAAAAAAAACTGTGTGATTGTTTATTTTCTATGCTGTGATGAAACCCTGACAAAAACACAGGTTGGGAGGGTGAGGGTTTATTGGGCAGACATGCCCTGCTCAGTCTACCATGAAGGGAAGTCAGGGCAGGAACTGAAGCAGAGACACTGTGGGACGATGTTCACTGGCTTATTTCTTTATACAACCCAGGGTCACCTGCCTAGTGGTGGCATTGTATGCAGTGAGCTGGGCCCTCCCACATCAATCAAGAAATTACCCCACATAGATGTTCCAAGGCCAATGCAAAGAAGGAAATTCATCAGTTGAGGTTTCCTCTTCCTAGGTGACTCTAGTTTATGTCCATCACCCAAGGTCTCAGAGTGAAGAGAACATGGGCTTCCAGAGCAACATGGGAGGCGTTGCTTAGCAACAGAGATGTGTTCTGAGAAATGCTCTATCATTGTGCAAACACAGTATGTTCTTATGCAAAATAATATGGGTATGATGTCACTGGGTGACAAAATATTACAGGACCACTGTGGCTATGTGACACATGACCATTCTCTTCACTCTGAGTCATTGCTCTATTTTGAGATCAGAAATTTATGGCTTTTTGTTTTTGTTTTTTTGGCCTGGAACTCACTGCACTCATCCCATCTCAGCTTTGCTAAGATTACAGGTGTATTTCTGACTAAGAATAGAAATTTTAACCATCTTGTTTACTCTCACCATTGCATAAGCTTAAAAGTGTAGTTTCCCTACAGCCTGTTTGCTCTTTTTAACATGATTCATTTTCTAACTTTCGTGTGTGTTCCACATTTCAATGTCCCCACTTCTGTTTTCTTTCAAAACTCATTCTCATTAGGCTGGAGCTACAGCTCAGCAGGGAAGAACACAAACTGCTCTTCCTGAGAACCAAGTTTAACTCCCAGCACCCACATCAGTGCTCAGGGTCACCCCCAGCTCCAGCCCCAGCAGATTCCATACCTCTTGGCCTCTGAAGGCAAAATGCACCCCCCCAAATACATATAACTAAAAGTAATACAGATAAATTAAAAGAATTACTGTTGGCAGGCTTGGTGGCACATGCTTACAGTCCTTGCTACTTTGGAGTCTGGTGTGGGAGATCACTTGGGCCCAGGAGGAGCTGGCCAGCCAGTGTCATCCACATAGTGAGAGCATGTCTAGAACTGAAGGGAACTGAACTGTTGTCATTGTGGCACTAATTAAAGAGAAATAATGAGCTATTATTACTCCAAACACCATCACCTGTGTCAGAAAAGGTCACTACAATCTCAACCAGTTTTTTAAAAAGGTGTATCAGCCAAGCATGTTGCTGCACATCTGTAAGCCCAGTGCTTGGGAGGTGGAAGCAGGAGAATCACGGCAAGCTTGAGGCCATCCTGGTCTACACAATCAGTTGCAGGCCAGTCAGGGCTTGTCTCAACAACAGTAGCAACAAAAACAAAACACAAAAGCATTAGAAAAGTTTCCTGATCCATACAGAACAATTTTGATAAAGATGGTTACTTGCCTAAATTAGAATTAGCAAATAAGCAACCTATAGAAAGATGCTTATATATATATATATATATATAATATATATATATATATATATATATTTATATAGACCATACAGTTTTAATAGCACATAGTCAATTATGTACTAGTTAGATTTGATAAGAGTTGGGCACCAAGACTTTTAAAGGGAAAATGAAAGTCAGGGTTTATTTAGCAGGTGTAGCAGACATGGTAATCAGATCTCTAAGACTGCACAGAAAGAGAAGCTTCACTTTACACACAAGGCTTTTGCTTTGTTACTAAGCACCTTTTAACCACTCTGTCGCACAGTTAGTAAAGGTATCCAGTTTAGAGAGTTCAGTGCCAATGCATGCCAGTCATTCCTGCACTCAGGAGCAGAGGGTTCCAAGTGTAAGGCCAGAGCAGGCTGCTCAGTGAAATCCATCTCAAAGAAGGAAAGAGAAGAGCAAATCCAACAAGACACGTCACCTTGTTGGGAGCAGTCTCTTTCATTAACTAAGCCCTGTGAGTCTTCACAGTGTGGCCGGAAATACCTGGGAATAAAGAAGTTCAGCCAGTGAGGGTCAGGAGAGGCAAATGTTAGTTTATTTATCTTATTATTCGGGAGTAACTTCATGATGACAATTGTCAATAACTAATTACAATATGAGGAAATTCAAAGAATGGAATTTGGCAGAGATCATTTTTTTTTGCATTTAATTAAAAAAAAAAAGCATGCTCTCTCCTTTTCATATACCAAGCTGAGAGGACGTTTAGATGATTTCCTTGCTAATTTTTGCTTACTGCTTGAAGGAAGGATGATTCTCCATGAACTTTCAGTGTCTGATTCACGTCCATCATTTTCAAAAACCAGAAGGAAGATGAGGCCAAAAGAAGTCTGAGGGCGGAGAAAATGCTGCATGGATTCAGGAGTTGAGAAAACTGACAGTAAAATATATGTTCTTTGGTTAGCAAAGCGAAGAGAAGAAAGGATTGCATACACGATAGATACACACCAGCATTCTAAAGCAGAGACAAGAATGTCAAGAGTGTGCTCTTCCCCGCTGCCAGATGGAAGGGCTATTATTATAAATGAAAGGCAGCAGTAGTGGGTGCCAGGCACTTTTGTTGTGTGCCAGATCCTGAAGCCCAGATGTAAGCAGGTTACCCCTGGGACAGGACAGGCTTCAGCTCCCGCAGCAGAACAGAACCAATCAGGGTTTTCTCAGTGTTTATGATAAGTTGGGCTGTGGAGCCTTCTTTCAGTTCCACTGTGACTAGCATCAATGACCCACTGTGCACAGTTTTAGCTGCAAACCTGCAAGAAAAAAAAAAAAAGAGAGACCTTTTATCCTGAGAGGGAAAAAGAGGAGAGAACATATGTCCAAATAGGTTTAAAGTAACTCTGTTTCTTAAATGAAATATTTGATTGAAGGTTCCCTACTGCTCCACACCTAAAGTCAAGCATCCTTCAGAAAAATCACCAAACTGTCCAGCCCATGCTTACCACATGCAGGCCACTTTAGTGTATTTTACAAACAGAACAAGAAAAGGAAGCCTATTTCACTTATTGGTTTGAATGGCAGACCCATGAGGGCAGTCTCCTTATGACATACTTAGAAAAACACACATTCACTTGACAGTTAACATTTATCAAGCTGTTTTAAATATGCTGCCACATTTTTATTTTTAAAATACATTAAGAAAAGGTACCTTTCTCAAAGAGCTTGGAATTTTAATTCCTCATATCTGAAAATGATTATGCAAGAAGTTAGATAATTTTATGTACATAATAAAATTTTTCCTACATTTCAGTGAAGTCACTCACGTAAAAAATACTTAGATTCAATCTGTACTGTTAATGGTGACATGAGACAAAGTCACATGACAGCCAAGTGCTACCCAATACCCCCATTTAATATTCAGAACATTAGATCCTTCTTTTTGCTTTAGGATACAACAGAGGAAAGTTGAGGTCTAATGTGCTATTACTAAATTCCAAGACACGAAGAACCTACTAATTACATGGAATTAAAAGCAAAACTAGCCTTTTAACATTGCAATCGACTGAAAAGCTGCCGGAGGCACAATGAACTTCTGTCAATCCTGCTACTTCATTCTGCATGCACAGTGGGGCTCAAGGCTGGGAGGGAGACTGGCACCCCCTTCTATGCCTCCATCTCTCCCTCATGGACCATGTTCTGAACATTTTGGGGGGAGGGAGTCTGATTGTAGGGATGAGTGGAGAAAAACAAAGTTGCTGCACATGAGCTTTTGAAAACACTAACAAGTGTGGAGCAGGTCTGTGACCTGCTGTGACCCCACTTTGCAGGGCCAATCCCCTTTCCCCTCTTTGGATGACACGTGTCTGAATCTGAGCCATCTGCCTCAATTTGTGCAACATCTTCAGCCACAATGGCACCCAGTTAGCCCTGACAACAGCTCACAATACATAAAAATAAAACTGCCGCGCTGACAGCATGCTGTGGACTATTCAAGAGCAAACCAACTGGTCAGTGTCTCATGTCTGACAATTAGCACGGGCCTTGCACAGAGCCCACAGTGTCCTCAGGGATCTGTTTAATTACCATCAACATAAAAGAGGGAGTTTATCAGGAGGCACTCAGAAAACTTCACTCCCGACTTAATTAAAATATTAGCCACTTAAGCAGGAAGCAGATTCTCTTTAAATGAAAAGTAATTTCTTTTTTGAGTTTTTAAAAATGACATCAAGATCTTATCTACCACATTAGATTCTTCTCCTTTTTAAGATTCTAACCAGCCATGTTTGGCCCAAATAGAATGATGAAAATTAGTTGTTCTTCAACAATTAGAATAATTCAAGGAAAGAAAAACAGATATACTCATCTTACTTGGTTAAAAATAAGAACAGCACTTTGACAACACACAGTAAAACGATAGCTAATGGTGCTCTGGCAAAGCATGCCAGCAACCTTTCTAATTCTTTATACATATCTTTAAACATGCTGGGAACTTGCAGGAATTGGAGAGGCAGTTCCCACACAGAAGTGACATTAGTGAACCAGTTCAACCAGTTCAGGAGTGTATACCACAGCCATGTTTCTAAGGAGGTTTTTTGTTTTTGTTTTTTTTGTTTGTTTGTTTGTTTTTATAAGCTTCACACAGTATCTGTCTTCTTTTTGTACAAATGCACAGAGGCTAGGCACGCTGGGTACTCTTCCCTTTGTGACTATGAACCCCTCCCTCACCTCTTATGTATCTTTACAGATTCATGCATTTCTTTTGTCTAAATTTAAAAGAAATTATCTTATGCATATGTGTCTCTGTGGGTCTTTATTTGTGTGTGTGTGTGTGTGTGTGTGTGTGTGTGTAGGCCTATCATATCTAGAAGAGGGTTGGGATCCCCTGAAAATGAAGTTATAGCCTGTTGTGAGTCACCCAATGAGGTTGCTAGGAATTGAACTCAGGACCTCTGAAAAATTAGTGAGTATGCTTAACCACTGACCCATTTCTCCAGCCCGTTGTCTAAATTTTTAAGGCTATATATAGCATCATGGGAGAAAGATATTTCTATAGTTTGCTAAGCTAGTCACAAGAACACAATGGCTCCATATTCCAATTCATCTACTCAACTTTCCCCATAGATTTGGTCACCACACTTGTAATTCATTCAACAAATATTTCAACAGAGGTCTCTATTTCTGACAAGGTTATAATTATGTAAACAATAGTCTTCTTAGTCCCTTTATTTACTTAACATTTGTGCCTGGGGACCTCAGAGGAAGAGATTACATCTGAATAGGAACACAAAGCACCATTTGAATTTCAGGGCTGTATAGCCCCAAGGTACATTTTATTTCTCTTCCATTAAAAATGTAAAGAGTTAATGTCACAATAACACCATCTAGGCAAAGACAAATTTCAGTATATTTACAGAGATTAAAGTTAGTATCTTGGGCATGTTATCTCAGATCCTGTTACAAAATTCTCAGTGCCTGAAAGAACAGGACCATGAAGCAGAGACGCTTGCTTAGCCTGCAGTGGTGGAGTGCAAACCATCCTAGCAACCAAGCCGGGAGCTGCTGTCTCTTAAGCGGGAGGCTGTGTTCAAGCAGTACACAGGCTGAAAATGATGCTCTAAAGTGGGAACCGGAAGATCAGATGCTCTGACATGCCCATTTCAGTTCAAAAAGAATGTATTTAATTGGAACACGGCATGATTACAACTGGCTTCTTTGGGTCCATGGAGGCAAAACCACTCCCCAAAGTTGCTAACCCTTCACATTCTGAACAGGCCATGTTTTAGCACATACTTAAGTTACAGTTATGGTAGGAATATTAGTTAATAAACAATAGCTAGAAACCTTGGTTGTAAATACATGTTAAATTTGATGGGTGACTTCAGTACTTGTTCTCAAACAAGGTCCTATTGTGACATTTTTTTCAGGAGGCAGGTAAAGTTATGGTCACTGTAAAGTAGCTATCGTTTATACCATGTGACTAGAGGTGGCTGTGAAGTACTCACACAAATTCATCTGACCCAACTAAGGCAGGGGACTGACAGAGAAGAGGGGGGGCCAAGGCCCACAGAACTGGATTCACTTACCTGGGACACAGGGCCAGTACATGGCAGAGCAGGGGTTCAAACCAAAGCACTCTGAATCCAGATCAAATACAGTCTCTCAATAGATGCAAAAACACAATGTCTGTTTTTACTAGTCAACAGAAGACCTCTCCCATTTACCTAGTGTGTGTATAACCTTAAGAGAGATTTCCTCCTTCCAGAATCATGTGCCTCCTTTGTGTATTCTGTGAGTCAAGGCAGCATGACTGAATTCTGTCATATTTTTAATCCTTGCTCTTACAGATTAAAGAATTAAAATATAGTCTATCTATTCCTTCCAAAGTCACCAGTAATGAAAAATACAAAATCTTTTTGAATAGAGCTGTAACTGAAAGGGAATACCAGGAGACCAATCAAACCTGGAAAAGCAGGGTCACCACAAATGAGGCACTGTCTGTGCACCACAGCTTGTGTTATTAAAAGGACAGCACCTAGATGTTTTTCATTCCATCCTCATATTAAGAACTCATTGTTTATAGTCACCCGATGAGGAGGTAAAACTGTTGGGATGTATCTGTATGACATCTTACTAAATGTCTTGTCTGTTATCTCTGGCAATTGACATTCAGTCTTTGTAGAATCCTTAAGATTCAAGAAAAAGGCCAAATAAGCTCAGGCTGTGACCTAAATAGGAAAAAATAATGTTTCACTCTTTTAAAAAGTTATTTTTTAACTATTGTCGGGATGATGAAACTGGTCATAAAACAATAAACTCTGAATAAATATATTGTCTGCAATTCATTTCAATTTACGAGAAACTGGCTATGGATCATAAATGTTCTTTTTCTCCCCCCTCAAAGACAGGATGCGCCACAGCTCAATGTTCTAAGGAGTAAATGCAACAGCACAACACGAATGAACGAACAAACACTGTCTCTCAGAGCTGCCTCCGCCTCAGAGCACCCACAACTGCTCCTTATGCAGAAGCAGGCTCCCGCACCTAACAACAGCTTGACGACATGCTTTTTCTTCTCTTGGATAGTCTTCCTGCTTTCTGATTTTTCTATTCTGAGTTCAATTTCCTTGTGCTTTCTGTTCTGCTGATCATCAGAAGCTGTGACAATGGCCCACTCAGGCTAAAACTTTTTCCCCCCGACCCTGTACATGAAGCCTTCAATTACTGCCTGCTGAAGCAGACAGGATCCTATTAGCAAGAGAGACGATCACAAGATGCACTGCCCTGCCCTAGCTGTATAAAAATAATTAGTCCAAAGTTGACAAATGTATAATGAAGTCACACAATCATTATATGTAAGAAAGCCTGGCTTGAATGAAGTCCTAAATATCAATACCACAGCATGGAGGTTTGGAGTATTATCTTCCAAAGGATTCATAATTGTAAATCTTTACTGCTTTGGCTTAATACAGTTTAAACAGACAGCAATTTTAAACAGATAGAGATTTTGTATGTTGCAATGAATTCCATTTTGCTGACTATAAAACTGCATTTAAAGTTAGGTCAATTATACTATTAAAGGTAAGAAAAAAATTATAAGAGATTAAAACTGAGAGAATTTACCCAAGGTAAGGACTTTAAAACCTGGCCTGGACCACTGGGGATACTTCTCCCTAACACACAGACAAGAGGAGCTAAGGGAAATAAGCTTCCATTAGAATTCGGATTCCTATTCCAGCCATGAGAGATGGTATAAAAATCACCCTATCCCATTAGGCCAGTGATGGGTTCTCTTTCTTTGTACAGAAAAGCTACCCCCCCCCATTGCATCTCTGATTTTGCCTGCCTGGTGGGGTATGGGATGAGACAGTGTTAACAAGAGGAACCTCACAGTAATTTCTTTGATTTCTGACAAAACTGTTAACCCAGAAGAATACCTTTCTTTCATTTATTTTTTTTTTACATGAAAACATCTATTTATTCTTATTAGTGAACTGCTGCATTATAGGGCATTACCTCACAAACAGAGAAATTAAAGTTAAACACAGAACGTTTTAAAGGAAGAATCTTCTGTGCTGTTTGCTTACATGTGAAATATCAGGACCAGCTTTCAGTGTAAAATTTACTGATGTCTGCATTTGTTTTCAAATGAGAGACTCTGCTTCTGAGCCATTTGGTACAAAGCAGATCCAAAAGCAGTGCTGCCCTCTAGTGGACAGCCACCAGTCATCAGAGGGAGCGTGGATCACTTACTGTTTCCCTGACTCAGTTCTGTTGGACTCAAAAGGTGTCATATTGGAGAAAAGACACAGT
Source organism: Cricetulus griseus (assembly GCF_003668045.3). Lineage (NCBI taxonomy): Eukaryota > Metazoa > Chordata > Mammalia > Rodentia > Cricetidae > Cricetulus > Cricetulus griseus. The sequence goes on along the minus strand of NC_048595.1, from coordinate 313,219,096 downwards.
CAGATATCATTACATCAACAAACATTTATATAAACCATGTTTCAAGACAGATTAAATAGGGATTGGCAGTACTCTCGGAACTTCTGAAATGTGTGCACCAAGACAGCCGATATCACAGGCTAAACAAAACTGCTTTCACTACAATCCTCAAAAATCATATGGAATTTAAATCTCCTAGAGATTCCATGAGAAAAGAAAAACAATCAATAAACAAAAACAGTATCCTGGAGCCAGATGTGGTGGCTCACACCTATAATCTGAGCATTTGGGAGGCTGAGGCAAGTTCTAGGCCAGCCCAGGCCATAGGCAAGGCTTTATCTCAAAAACCAAAACACAACACACCATACCACACCAAGCAAAAAAAAAAAAAAAAAAAAAATGAAACCAAACAAGCAAACAGAACAAATCCCCCAAAACTCACCTATATTATCACAAGTTTAATCAAACTAAGGATGGAAGAAGGGAAATTATTAGGCCCCCTCACCAAGAAGGGACTGTCCATTCAAGACTCATGACAGATCTTATGGGACAGAAAAAGGTACATAAAAGTATACCCCTTGTGAATATCATTTAAACAGTTACATGGTAATGGGACTTCCTGGGAAGAAATTAAAGAAGTCACTTGTACCTGTACTTTAAACTACCAGGTGTTGATAAATCAGTGACCGGACAGCCATGGATTTTCTATTCAATTTAAAACACCAGACTTTCTTAGTGATTAGTGACTAAAATAACAAGAGTGAAACATTTACCCTACTAAGATCTTTACCATCTACAAGGTGCATATGTCAACAAATTAGAAAAGGGTAGACAGAAGGCGAGTCTTAACTAACATCTATGGGGGAACAGAAACACCGAACATGAGCTGAGACAGAGAGAGGTTCTACCACAACCTACCTGGGCAGCCAAGCACCGAAGTTATGTAGGTGCCCACATTTCCGGGTCCACGGCTAACCGGGTTAACTTGTTCATGAATGACAAGAAAAGACACAGCAACACAGCACTCATGCAAATGTAGCAACTCTGAGCAAGGTGGATGTGCTGGGACTGGCGAGACACCCTTTCTTAGTGACTGGGGCTACTTTGAGGGCACTGCTGCAGCTAACTCACAAAGGAACCCGTGGCCACTCCACCTGGGGCTGCAAGCAGCTTCAGTGGCAGAGCACAGGCTGGACAGCATGTTTGAGGCCTGAGATTCAGCACGCACCCCCTCACCTACTAGCACCCCTTACTGCTTTGGAAAAGAAAATATACGAACATAGGAAAGTATTTTTCCCCATGCCATGTGGCTGTCCCTAGCTAGGTAACCCAGGCTACCCCAAGCTGTGGACTTTGGAACATACATGCACATCCCAGGGCTGGTCCCCGATGGGCCGAGCTGCATCATAGAAGTTCCAGGTGGAGAAGCCTCACAGTCTCCCACCCATTCTTTCCAGAGAATATTCCTAGAGATTTGGGGATTATGGATGGATATTTAGATTTTGAGTTTTGTTACAGCATTACTTATCTGCACTGTCATCAGGACAATTGAACAATGGCACCGTAGTTTCTAACTACATTGGTGACAGAAGCCTTCCTCAGAAACACTGGATTTTTTCTTAGACATCTTTACTAGCCCTTGATGAGCCCATGATTCCCACAGCTCGTCCTTAGTAGCCTCTCTTATTACACATACAGCTCGTCCTTAGTAGCCTCTCTTATTACACATGGGCTTCTGACTTTGTGGAGTCCGTGCAAATGCTATGAATACTGGCCATCCTGCCATCACTGCTCTACTCATGGATTACCTCCATAGCTCTCCCAGGACACACAGTGTACCACACACATTTCACACAAGAAATAAAGCTATTCCAATACATTGTCAGTGAACACTTTGGGGGGATCCCCAGGCTGCTTGTTCCTAAGTATAACTATAACCTGGAAAAGAGCAGACTGGCACAATGGCTGGTAACTCACTAAGATGGCTGGTAAGGTTCTTCTCACAGCACCTTTTCCTAACATCAGTATGAGACTGATGTTCTAACAGGAAGACAGAGTAGAGGCAGGTGGTCAATGGTACTTCAGCCTTCTGATGCTACTAGTTGTTCACACTGAAATACCATGCAAATTAAAGGTGGGTGTGCTTCTCAGTTAATCTTTACAAGTATTAACTACTAAGGAAATGTTCTAAGTCTTCGAAGTGAATTCCATAAAACTTATACTTGTCTCTTCCCTCCCTCTGTTCATTTATTTATTTATTTATTTATTTTTGGTTTTTCGAGACAGGGTTTCTCTGTGGCTTTTGGAGGCTGTCCTGGAACTAGCTCTTGTAGACCAGACTGGTTTAGAACTCACAGAGATCCGCCTGCCTCTGCCTCCCGAGTGCTGGGATTAAAGATGTGAGCCACCCCCACCCGTCTCCCTCTGTTCTTTTCTCATGGTACTGGAGGTTAGCCTAGGGCAGCACAAATGCCAGGCAAGTGTTCTACCTCTCAGCTGCATTCCCAGCACACATTTGACTTTCTATTTAGAGTCAGTCTCATACGAGGCTGTCCAGGCTGACCCTGAACTCACTCAGTAGCCAAGGCAGCCTGTCTCAGCCACTGGGTGACTGAGACCACAAGTCTGCATTACCAGGGTCAAGTACCTTTTTCTTAATGAGGGGTGTTACTGTTGAAATGATAGGCACCATCTCTCTATTATTTGTCCCACGGAAGCTCCCGCTTAATACTGCTGCGCCCTTAGGCATATTCATCAAGGTTTCCTTTTCTTAGGAACTCATGTATTTTTAAAATTGATGTTTAACACAAAAAATATTCAAATGGGGGGGGGCTGTAGGAATAGACTATTTCAAAGCAAGTCAAAGGGAATTTTATTCATTGAATGGTTAGGAAGAATACAGTGGCACTGTTAAAAGTCCTGTAAGAAAGAAATGATCTCAAAAATTAAGGAGAACATATGCCAAATATGTTATATAACAAAATATTGTATAACAAAATTTAGTATCTTAAATAGGAACAGTTGAATGCTTTCTATGTTTGGTATTTTAAAAATAATCTAAAGCTCTTGGCAAAAAGTACGGGAGTCATTAAAGGCCTCACAGGATTTCAATGTTGTCATTAGCAGACAATAGCTAGGCTTAGAGACAAAAACAACATCCCATGGGGCAACATAACAGCAAATGTTACAATCTTAACAATATATAACAACTCAAAAAATACTACACTGACAATTTCTGTTATTAAATTATAATCAGCAATTGTTATTTCATTTAAGTGAAATTAAGAGAAGCACTGATATAGATTTTATAAGCAACTAAAAAGAATGGCAGAGTGTTAGATAATCAGCAAAATAATTTGAACCAACTTGATTGAAAAAATACAATAATGAAGTGCTTATGACCTGGAAGCCTTAGAACAAACATTTAGGGCATTATATAGCCATATTTTTTGAAACACATGAATATTTTCAGGTGTAGCAGACCTGAGATGTAAGTTAGGACAGTACAGTTCATCAAGTCTACATAGACCTTTTATTCCTGTTGACTCTCCTTCCCGAGGCTGCAGAGCCCAAGCCCAGGCCATTAATGATGGAACGAAACAGAAAAGCACCATGAGATCCTGTACACGAGGACTGAGCACATTAAGGCTGAGTGCCATCTCCACGCTAAGCTAAGTGGTTCTGAGTTATCTGTCTCCTTTGCATTAGCAGTAATAATTGAACACTGACTGTGATTTTTAATTAAAGTCATTTGACCAGGCAAGAGGTTGCAAACCTCCAGAACCAGTTTCAGGAAAATTATGTGTTAATCAGGATTATAAAACTGTCTTTTGCATCTCAGACCAGTCCTGCTCTCCAGCCTACTTCATTCTCGGGCATGCCTTTCTTTTCTATAATAAACTCTTATTTCTGTCAGTAGGAAAAAAAAACCAAACTATGGTAAGCGTCCTTTCTAGGACTTCTTCCAGTAGGAAGATAGCTTTCATATTACTTAGCTTAATTTAAAAGGTAATTTTACTTCTTTTTATCTCAGAAATAAAAATCTGCAGGACTGACTTCTGTTTTCTTAAAAGCAAAAACCACAGCCCAACAACCGGCACGCAAGAACTGAAGCAGAAGTTGGGTGTGAGAACCATCACCTGTCTTCCTCGAATTGCAGGAGACTATGAAGCCTGCAGCCTGCTACAGTTCTAGAGCACAGGGAAAGCCTCACAAGAAGCCACAAGTTAAAATTTCGAGAACTCATAAACATTAGAAAAAAATCACAGGAAAGCAAAAGGAAGTAACCAGGGCTGGGACAGCTCGGCAGTGGAGAATTTGCCTGCCATGTACAAGGGTTCAGTCTCCAGTCAAAGCGGTAAAAAATACTAAACAGGAAAAACCAGAACCAAAATGCTTTTCCAAAAAGCCTTATTTTCTCTTCTGTTGAGCAACACCACTTGACAGACAGCCGAGTTTGCAGCATGGTGCCAGTGTGATGGGCCTTTTCCCATTTGCTTACTTTAATCACCACCCTCCACGAGATGGACAGGATTTCTTATAAAGTAAGAAAGGTAAACCTCAGCATTCCCAACTGATTTACCCCAAGTTCCACCCCCTTATGTTGTTGAGTAGCACACACAACTTGATTCTGTTCCAAGAGCACAGAGCCACCAGGCAGCTGTGAACAAAGGCCTCTCTGCTCTGCAGAGGGCAGGTTAATGTCCTTCTGTAGTTGTCCCAGGATTTCAGTTCAGCCCCCTTTTTAGCTTTCTACCCATTTCCATATAGGGGATGAAGGTATATCCATAAGAAGAATAAATAACCTGCTCCAGATCTCAAGGCTGGGCGCAGCAGGTCTAAAACCCCAAACCACCATGGCATGTTTTACACAGGGCCTCTTCTGCCTCTGAGCTGATACAGAAGAAAAACAAAACAAAAGAGGCCTAAACAGCTACCTTTTAAGCCTAAATTTACTTCTGTAATTGATGACTGTATGAGAAAGAACACACCAAACACAGTGTGTAGGCATCTGTATGGCAAAGGATGCCATGACATAGTCTGTGACAACTCCTTTGCGCTCACAAAGGGCCCTTGTATAGACAAGGGGATAAGGGCTAATTCTTCCTTACTTTCACTTGAAGCCACAGGCATCACTAGAAGACAGAGTACAAGCACAAGCCACACTTGGCACTGCCTCTCAGGACCTGGATACTGGGTTATTTAGGTGCCTTGGGGAGGAGGTGGTCTAAGTACAGAGGCTGTGTTGTCCAGCAGCTCCTCAGAAGTCAGAAACAGCCTCAGGGAGTGTCTGTCAAGGGAATGCTGTGTCTGCGCACCCAGTGCCTGCCCCACTCTCCTGTTAGAAAAGACTTTTCCCTAGAAACCCAAATCCCAAAAATAAGGCAAATTCTTAACAGTTATAAAAGGCATCGTAAGAAGTCACCAAGTTATTATAAAATGTGGATGTTGTCTGAGCATCCTTCAGAAGGATGCTATAAAATGGGGACAAGACTTTGACTCAAACCAATCTATCAAGCAGACTACCAGGACATATGGTTATTCACTGACAAAGAAAACAATGGGTTAATAATTATACTTATGAATACAGGAATTTTCCCCACACCACAGGTTAGTGAGCCCACCTGTGTACGTTATCTTGGCCTGAAGGCACTGCACCCAGGTTGGCAACATTTACAACCTTCTGGAGGATCATGGAGGGAGTGAAGTTCTGAGGTGCAGCGATGACTGTAGCAGAGGTCTCATTCATTCCAGTGAGCATTCCTGTAACAACAGAGGAAGGTTCCATTCAGCTGGTCTTGTTGTGAAAGGGAGTTGAACAGCTTTAAGCTCACAGTCAAGTTTTAAAACTTTTCTCAATGAAAGGCATACTACTTTAGAAGTTAATGTATAAAGTAATTACATAAAATTAAAAGGATACCAGTGTTTCTAAGATAAAAACTGTGTAGAAAAACACATAAGATGCTGTAAAAAAACAGAGAACATTCTTCATAAATCTGATTTTAACTAGTACAGGATAAAACCTGAGAATTCTAAGTAAGTTTTTTATTGTTGTTGTTTTCTTTGTTTTGTTTTGTTTTAACTTCAATCCCTTTGAAAATGTAACGTGGGTTATGTAAAATGCCTTGCTCTTACTTGGGCAAGTACTTACTTCTAAGTATTATTAGCTATTTATCCTGTTCCTTCCAAGATTATTGCCATGCCGCCTGACAACAAATGGAGTGATCCAGCCCCAGCAGCAGTACCTGAGGAGTGGCTTCCAAGTGACACTCAGCAACAGATGCGAGGACTGGAAGTCACTCAACAGTTATGCGGCTCTAGAACACAGACGCTCTCAGTCACACTCAACAATAAAGCACTGTCAGCGAACAGAACGAGAGCCAAAGACACAAATGGGAGTTTCTGAATAGAGAAGCTTGATAACAGGAAAAATGTAAGTCACAGAATTCTAAATTGCAGACATTTCAAATAGCATTAGAAAAGGAAACCAAGTGAAGTAAAATTATAGACAAGCCCCTAGTCAACACAAGACATACCACTAACGTCAGAGCCGCATGTGGTTTGTTGTTCAGGCAACAAACTCGGTAATATACCAGACTCTTGGGAAAACACTGAAATTTAGCACCTGGGTTAAAAACCAAAATGATTACAGTAAATGCCATCTATTTCCATCTGTGATGTAAGTCATGAACACTAATGGTGTCTATTAAACAACAACTTTTTGATCTTGTACACAGTACTGTACACAGTTTATGAAAATGGTAAACTTTGATTTCATGTTTTCAAAAAACTTATCAGTCCTTCTTATTTATTTAACCTCCAAGCCTATGTATGCACATTAGTTATTTATTGCAGAGGAAATCTGAACAACTTAAAAGTTCCTCTGGTCAACAGAAGAAAGACACTAAAGGCTAATAACAGTGCACAAGATCCTACTTCCATCTATCAGATAAAAACCAGAAGCATCAACGTCCAACAAGGAGCGCACTTACTAACCACTCTTGAGCCCCAGGAACACTACGTTCTGTCTTAGGCCGTTTAACTTCAACATTAGGAGAAGCTTTAACAACTACACAAGCGGCCAAACTGTGCTTTTAAGTGAAGCGCAGAGGCTGACATAAGACTGCCGAGAGATGTGTGTACTCATTTAGGATTTAAACCGTCTCCATTAAGCTCTATTGAAGAGCAAGCGCTGAATAAATGAATGCAACTATGTTTATGTTAAAAGCCTGTTTCCCGCAGCATGTAATTAAAGGAAATGCTGTACAAAGCCAGTACTTTTGTCAAGCTCCTGTAAATGGAAAGATGGATAGCACTCAGAGAAGTGAATGCATTGCTTCATATTTAACCTTAACACTCTTGTCATTAATGGTTTGTCTAACTTGTTCTATAAAAGACAAGGTACTGCTCCATTGAAGTAAAATTAAAAAAATCAACTAAACCATGCTTTTCAGAACAGAAGATTCATTATCGTCAGCTAATGTATTGGCATAAAGCAAAGTAACATCCTATCGAGTAAGGCACACATTCAATCTGCCTTCCCACCCCCCTTTATTTTTAACTCATGCTGTTTTATTGTTATAGGCAATTTGTACCACTCAGCATGACAGTGTAAACTGAATCAAGATTAATTTACATGCAAAAGCACACTTAGGAGAGCAGCATGGTAAGCAAATGTATTGTCTCGATTGCTGAGGTGGAAAGGAACCTGGATGGGGAAAGGTGCTCTAATTAAGGGGCATCAAATATGATTGCTTGTGGTAGTTAAGGGCCAGAGAATAGCAAATGTTTGACCATTTAAGGAATTAGCATCTTGCGAGCTAGGAGCCCAGAAGATGGATGCATAAATCACAATAAAATTAAGCAAGCATTCTAGGTTTCTTTCTTAAACCGTAGACTTCGCTTAATGAAAATATATCAGGTATTCTCAAATTAACAAGAAAGAAAAATATGCCATGGTGATCATTAAATATTTGCCCATACATGTATAAAGGTAAAGGTTCTAGGAATACTCTGAAGTTGTCAGAGGGAAGGGCTGTGGCTTTGGTGGAACTTAATAGCATTTTGTTCAAGGTATAAGACAAGATTTAATTGAGGCTCATCAGATGTAACTTATAGCTAAAATAAAAACCAAGGAATGCAATGAAATCTTATTTGAAAAGATTTTCTAAGTTTTAGATCTGAATTTTAAATGACAGGAGGAGGAGGAAGATTCGAGCAGGCAGCCTGGAATAAACCACTGGCCCGAGTCTTCTGAAATGAAAGCTGTCTGAAGAAACTAAACTCATTTTTTTTTTTCCGTATACTTCATAGTTTTGAAAGGCTCTCACACATAGCTCATTAACTGCAATGCTCCAAACTCCTAACAAATAAGTCAAACTTCAGTCAAAGGCCCAATGATATGAATACTGTAACACTGTCAATATATAGGACAGCCCAATCTGATTGAGCCCACACTCCTGTTGTTTTGACCATGTATGTTCCAAAATAGAGAAAAAGGGATGGGACAGGAGGTATATTGGAAACAAACCTTCAGTTTTAAGGAATATAAATGTAGCAGGTCTGCTGAGATTGCTTCTAATATTTTACATATTTTTAGTTTTGTATATCCATGGAATAAAACAGAACCATATTCCTCCTGTTACTTCTTTATAATTTTTAAATTAAATCCCAATGAATACACTTAATGTATTTTTTGGGTCTTAAAATATGTCCTGTGAAATTCATCCAAGTAGAAACAGGTTTTAAAGCCAGTATGTCACAAAACGTACACATTTCTTCAATTACTTGCATCTTACCTTCTAGACCTTTACACTGACAAAATATAAACAAGTGATTTTCATTTTGGTTAGGATTTCCCTCTGGTGAGTCATCTTAAGGGGTCTTCTGTGAAAGCTCAACTCCCTTCCTGGAGCAGTTTCACCAGTTTCACCACCCCCTGTGTAAAGTTGTGAATTGAGACCTCTATTAGCAAACCCGCTGAAACCCATAACTAAAAAGATGGGGCTGAAAAAGCCTGTGGTGAATCCGCCAGCATCAAGTCCCACGTCAAAGGACGAATTCGGGAAGACAGAGAGAATGATACAGAAATGCCAAGAGACCTCGAGGATTTACAAATACTTCATATAAACACATTTTCAAATAGCTTTATTCAGAGTAGCCTTTCTGCTCTATTAAACATAGCAAACAGCTGCCAGATTTATTCAGACAAATAATCAACAACCATAGAAGTAAAATGGCAGAAGAAAAAGGAATTTTGGCAACAAGCCACAGAGGACGGCGGCTATTCTCCGTGTGCACCTCTCCCATGCACTTGCGGTTCTGTATGACTAGTCAGCGAAAAATCCCTCAGTCACAGCAGAGTACAAAACATTTGATGGAAATTGCAAGTATTCTAAACAAAAGCCTAGAAAGAGAGAGAGCAAGGGCATGCAGCAATGTGCAGTGTAGTCTTGAGCTGCACCCCGAAGGCAGGCAGGCAGGCTATCCCCTACAATCGGTGCCTTCCTCCGTGGTGCGCGACTCACCTTGGTTTGCTGAGCAGATGTAAGGCAGAGGGGCAGGCTTTAGCCAGCAAAGGGCAGAACAGCAAACACGAGAATCAACTCATTTGTCATTGAAAAAAAGAAAGCCACAGAGATAATTTCTTCTATAGCAATACTCAACTTTTAAGAAGACAAATGCAAAGTTGGATTTAGTTATCCCTTAAAAAAAAAAAAAAAGAAACCACTTAAAGAGGTTGGAGGTGGGAAAAGAATCTACACTAACAGTGTTGTCTGAGGGTTTGGTGGTGGGGTGCTTTGACAACAGGTCTCTCTGAACCCACAGACAGCCAGGGCTAGAGTAAAGTAAGCATTCGGCATGCCAGGGAGTTTCGTGTGTGCAGCCCTTCCTGGAAGAGTGATGGATACAACTGAAAGGCCTCCAGATAAAACGATCTTTGGTTATACCCTCCAAAGGGAAAAACAGTTTAGTTCACATTAGCCTTTCACATTGTTGATGGCAATATTTAAATAAACCCTACTTTATGAACAGTGTACTTAAACATGGAAAACCAGTGTTTACCATATGCATACACAAAAAGGCCCTTGCTTTTATTAGAAAGCATGCTTGACTCAAGTACAATACTAATACCTGCAGTCTGTTGCACATATTTTATTTGGTGTATATTTAAAAATCTTTTAGATCTGATTTAGTCAAAGTATTTCTTTAATAGAATTCAGTCAAAAAAAATAGAGGTCTTTCAATAGTGTAATTAGGGCTTTATTCTGAAGAGTAAAGTGTGTTATTGTGCACGTGGAAAAGCACATTAGGAGGAGACGAAAAACAACTTTATAATAAGGTACGAACAAATGCAGACCTAAGTTAAGGCTTACAGAGGTACAAAGAACATCAGAGTCTCCAGTTCCTGGAATTTAAAACACACCAGCATAGCACGGGGCTAAAAAACAACTCTCAGAATTGAACAATTGATTAAGGATCAGTCTATTATTTTAATTTAAAGACATATTAACCGATTCCCAACCCTGCCAGGAATATACATAAATTTGGACTTTTAAAGTATGAGTGCAGGCATTAGAACAAATGGGAAGAGTGTGGTCAGGCCAGCTGCTGGCATATACTGCTTAGTGCAGAACTTTCTAGCAAACTGTAGTCACTGCTCACCTCGTTCCTTCTTAAAGTCTTTCTCTGACATGGCCACAGGTAAAAGCAGTTCCCCAACAGGTGGCTGAATGTTGACGTTGAAGCAATCATCTTTGGTGCTAAGGGGAAAAAAATCCAAAGATGACCAAATGCTTAAAACAAACAAACAAAAGGGAGAAGGGACTTACATATGAAACAAGCTTGTTCCCTAACTTGAACTAATAAATAATAATAATAATAATAAAAACACTGCACAATTTAACAGAAACAGTTAACCTTGAACTTCTGATCCTCCTGCTTCCACCTTCAAGATGCTGGTTATAGCTTGTACCACCATGCTAGTTTATGCCATATTGAAGACAGCCCAAGGCTTCTTGAATGCAAGGAAGCATGCTACTAAATGAGCTATACCCCCAGCCTCTCAGCATTTTATTCTTCACTCTGTTGTTTTGTTTTTTTCGAGATAGGGTCTTTTGTAATCCAGCCTGGCCCTCAACTCCAGATGCTCACACCTCTACCTTCCAAGTACAAGAATTACAGGTGTGTGCCACCACATCTGGCTTTTGTTATTCATTCCTTATCTGCAATAAACAGTGAATATTTGCTCCTTTATCTATCTAGTGTGTTTAAACTGTGGGTGCTGTGTGTATGTGTGCATATGTGTGTGTGTGCACACATGCATGCCAAAGTATGGAAACCCCCAAGGACCAGGTTTCTCTAGCTTTCCACTCCACCATCCACGGGATGCCAGATGGCTGCTGAATCTCCAGGTACCACTTTTACATTCTAGTTGAAGAGGGAACGTGATGATGCAGTGGTGAGCAAATGAGCCAACCAAATCTGCTCCTTTTTGAGGCAGGAAAGCAAAAGCTTCCCTGAGCTGTCTACAGAGGGACTATTCCTTTCAGGTCCCAATGGATCCCAATGGGCAAGGGAAGGTGACTTGGGAGTGGCTGTTATTAGATTAAAGCTGGTGAGACAGGGACTAACAGATGAAGGGACATAAAAACCTACTTACATTTTATGTTACTACTGATTTTTTTCTTGCTGGTACCAGGGGCCAAGACTAGAGCCTGATGCATGCTAGACAGTGCTCCACCACTAAGCTGACTAACCACTCTCCCCACCCTCACATAAGCTATTCATGTAAGCTACCTTCCATTTTCCCACACATGGATTGTTCAAGGCAAACCAGTAAGGCCTGTTTAAGTATTAAGCTAACATTTACTGAACAAAGCTGTGCTCTTATGTACTGTGCAGATATCTGGGGAATTTAATGAGACTAGACCCTAACCCAAATCCAGTGGGATGGAGAAAACCTCCTGTGTAGTGAAATGTTTAGCTGGATGCTGGACTATGTGGGAAAAGTGCAACCCCGGCTGGCTTGTTTAGCAGGAGTGAAGGCAGGAGAACCTTGCACCTAGGCCTGTATTTTAGGAATGGCAAGCATGGGGAGCCCACGGATGAGGCTGATGGCACAGAGCAGAGGGCTTTATAGCCAGCATGGCCACTCATGCCAGTTTTCTATGGAGCACTCCAGTTCAGGCATCCTGGAACCCTGGCCAGCTCCTGCCTCTGTGTGAGGTGTATGTATACGCATTGTCAAGCAAACATACAGATCCTTTATTTGCAGAACCAACACAAAGCACTTTCAGGGTTTATATTTTTAAAGATGCCTTTTTATTTGTGTGTGTCTATGTATGCATGAGAATACCTAGGAGGCCAGAAGAGAGCATCAGATCCCCTGGAGTCACCTGATGTGTGTGCTAGGAATGGAACTCAGGTCCTCTGGAAGAAGAAGCAAGTGCTCTTAACCATCTCTCTAGTCCACTTTTACTGCATCTTAGAGCAATGATGAGCCACTGGAGACCTTGAGCACTCATCCCATCTATAACTTAGAAACTGGTGAGGAGGGGAGTATCCAGGTGGAGAGATCACTGAAGTCTGGTTGAGGGGGGCAGGTGTCTTAGCATTCACTGTGTATTTTACTCAATAAATCCTAACAAGATTGATCCCAAGAGGCAGCTTCTGTTATCCATCATCTACTAGTTCAAACACCAAAGAGGCTGGGGGTGTGACTCAGTGGTAGAGTGCTTGTTGGCATGATTAAGGCCCTGGGTTTGAGTGCCAGCAACATCCAAAACCAAAAGCCCAAAGGGAATTTAATCAACACAGCCAAGGGACACACAGTTGTATGTGCTGGGCTCTGTGCCCATGTGTCTCTGCCTCAAAGCCCATGAGTATTCTGCTAGCACTCCCTGCTTTTCTGGGTTGGAGCATTTAGAATGGGAAGTTGAGATATTTACGGATACTCCAGAATTAGAAGAGACAGACTGAGGGGATGGATGGACAGAGTCTTTGAACTTTACAATGAGAACAACTGGGTGAATGACGGCACATTAAAGAGGAATCTGGATTCTACACAAAATAACTTGGTTTTAATTATCTCATACTCTGAGGTGTTCAGGAGGTAATTAGAAATGCAAATTAGGAGGGGCAGGAAAAGAAAGTGATGTGGAGAAAGGACACACTGAGAAGGGCCTGTTGCAAGCCTGTGAACAACAGGGGAAAGGACTATGGAGACAGATGGGACGAGTGGCTACGAAGGAAAGCCTGTGCCAGATCCGAAGGGAGGCCTAACTGAGGACTAAAAGGAGAAGCACCAAATGCTTCCCTCAGCAAGATGGATCAAATGGGAGAGAAACACAGGGAAGCAAGGAGCAAGTAAGAGTGATTGGAGAAGCAAGGAGAGGTATGGAGCTTCTTCAACAGGAGATGAGAGCAGCTCAAAAAATGCAAAGGAGCAGTGAAACACAGAGATGGCGTGGGGTGGGGGGGAGTTGCCTGCTAGAGCAAGGTCTTTTTATTTCTTTCTTTTTTGGATTTTCGAGACAGGGTTTCTGTGTAGTTCTGTCTGTTCTGGAACTATGTAGATCAGGCTGCCTTTGAACCTGGAGATCTACCTGCCTCTGCTTCCCAAGTGTTGGGATTAAAGGTGTGTGCCACCATAGCCTGGCTAGAACAAGGTCTTAATGATGAGTGTAAGCACTGGTTAGCCTGGGGACACAGAGAAAAACCATGCTTGAAGGAGAACACCCAGCCCAATGGAAGGGATGGTTAACTTATTAAGGGAGATGTGCAACAATCCATAAATGAGTAGGTGTGCACATCACATAGTATATGAACTATAGATTTGATTTATAAACTAGTAAGTATGAGACAGAAAATTAACCCTTCAAGTTGCTAGCTACACCAGTGTTCTACAAAACAGAAGGCACAGGAAAATTCCTATTAAACATGTACTAATTAGTTTTTATACCTTTAATTTTTTTGTGTCCCATTTTATTTTAGTATGTAAACAATGTCAGCATGGGCTGGAGAGATGGCTCAGAGGTTAAAAGCATTGGCTGCTCTTTCAGAGGTCCTGAATTCAATTCCGAGCAACCACATTGCAGCCCATAACCTTCTGTAATGAGATCTTGTGCCCTCTTCTGGTGTGCAGGTATATATGCAGGCAGAACACTGTATACATAATAAATAAATCTTTTAGTAAGCCAGCATACCAAATCATACACTTACACACACACACACACACACACACTCACAAAAAATAAACACACATCCAAGGGATGCACAGTCAAGCTTTTTACTAAGAGAGGCATGTACATAACTTCAGAAGGTAGAGGACCAGAAGGGCAGATGAACTGTGCTATCTGTCATTCTTTTGAAAATAAGAAGAGGGCTCTCCCAGGGCTCCTGAAAAATATCACCACATATTGTGTGGGTCCAAGGTGGCTCTGCTGCAGTGATGGATGGGAGTGGTGCAGAGTGGGGAGGAGGGGAGGAAGATGGCTTTTTAGGTCTAGGGTCAGGGAAGCACTCTTGAATGTATTGTCTTAAGTGACACACAGTGTGTGGGCGAACAGCAGACTCCACTGGCCAGATGTGTTCTACTCTTGGTGCTTATGCACATTTTCTGTTGTGCCTGCTGAAATGGAAACACAGTGCCCAAAATGGGGCACTGGAGGTAAATGTAACAGGACTAGAACACTATAGTGGTGGACACTGATCTCCCCCTCCCTTGCTCTACACAGCTGAGCCACAATGAATCTAGTAACAGTTTAATGTAAAGTAAGATTTTACTTGAATGTTTAACTGTGATGCATACACAACTACACACAACCCCATTTTACAGATGCCCATAATCCAAATGGGTAAACCAAGTAAGAGAGATGGAGTGTGCAGGTTGCTTATTGATCCTGAGACTCAAGGCACCTTATATAAGGAGAGTAATAACCCCTCAGAAATGATAGGACAATGTATTACAGCCACTCAAAACTTACATATGCAATCCAAATGTATCACAGGTCTTTCTCTAACAAACAACTACTTATCTGAGCTTCATCCTCTAAAGATGAATTGCTCAAGTGAAAACAATGAATATTTACCACTTGGATAGACAGTGTAGAGTTGCCCTAAACAGTGACGCCAGTTTAAGGCTCACAAATGGCATACAGGAATATGTACTTTTCTCTGCCTTTCTTATCAATACCAGGCATTAAAATTATTTTGAAAGTGTCAGTCATAGATGAAAATTTGGAAAAATTTTTATTTTTCCAAATACTAGCCACATTACACATCTTATGCTTACTTGCCATTTGCATTAATTTTCTTTTTAAAAATTAAAAAAATTATGTTTGTGTTTGCCTGAATGAATATATGTGTACCTTGTGAATGCCTGGTGCCTGTGGAAACCAAGAGGGTATCAGGTCTCCTAGAAGTGGAGTTACAGATGGCTGTGGGTGCTAGGTATGGACTTGTGATCCTCCACAAGAGCGGCAAGTGCTCTTAGCCAGAGAGCCATCTCTCCAGTCTTCCTTATAAACTGCTTATGTCCCTTCTTTTCACTTTTCTACTGGGCCCTCATCACAGAATGAGAGTTCTTTCTACATCCTACCAGCTTGAGCTTCTGTCTGTTCTAGACACTTCCATGCTTTTCTACTCCCTGTTTATGATTCCTACTGTTCTTTTCCATGAAGAAATTTTACATTTTAAAAAACTTTTTACTGATTCTTTGTGAACTTCACATCATGCACCCTAATCTCACTCATCTCCCCATCCTTCCATATCTGCCCTCCACCCCTGCAGCCTCCCCCATAAAAGAAAACAAAGAAAAAAATCTTGCTTCTGAAGTTGTGGTGTGTCACATGGTAGATACCTTTTTGCCCAAATCACTTTACTTGCCAATGTTCATCGAAATGAGTGATAGGTCTGGTTCGAGGCCTCTGGCTTCTGCTACTCTATCAATATTAGATCTTCACCAGGACTCCTCTCAGATGTCCTGTTGCTGCCCTGTGTCATGGAGACCCTGCAGCTTTGATTCTGCAGGCCCAGTCCCTTCACACACACCAGTAGTTCATGGATGGGGTGGATGTTTCGGTGGGTCATCTCCAAGTCCTGGATCTGGCTAGGTGGTAGCTGAGTTGGTCAGTCTGTCTGCTCTCCTGCGCACTTGCCACCAGATCCAGCTCTCCCACTTTGCCCACACAAAGGGTGTGGCCAGCTCTCCTGCTTGTGGTAGCTGGCAAGGGGTGGGGCCAGTTCTCCTGCCCTCATGCCATCTTATATAGTTCTCCTTCACCCACACAACCAAGGCAAACTCTCTAGCACTGCCCTGGAGAAGGGTGGGGCCAGCTTACAGGGCAGGCCACATGTTTATAGTTTTGAAGACACAATTGTTAATTTATTCAGGAGTGACCTGCGGAGGAAGCTCTCTGTATACTTCTCAAGGCACAATCCACACCATTTATAGGAAGGGTATTCTTCCCCAAGAGAACCAAACGCTCCCTCTGACACAATTTCTAAATTCTCTATTATAATTTAGGGAGGGCTTTTCGGCTTTTTACTGGTTCCTGTGACAGTGCCAATGACAACACTTTTGTGGCCTTAATAAATACTTCAACATTTTAAAAAGATGTCTCTTCATTTAAAAAAATATTTTTACCTTATGTCTTGCTTTCCAGTTCAATTTTAGAAATAGCAGAATTCCTGGAAAGCTTTACTGCATAGAACCCAGGCAGTCATGCTGAATGTAAGCATTAATCTGTGTGAGAAGGTTTGTCTGATGAATATACAGTCTTCCACTTAAGAACATGGGTATTTCTTCTTAATAATGCCTTTCTCTGATTTAAAAAAAAAAAAAACAAAAAAACCTTTGTATAATCTTTTAAGGCTTTTAGGAAAGTTACACTCCCTACCCCAGAAATCTATAACACCCTTAAAAACTCATTAAACAGATTTTCTATTGATTCTAAGACATTGGGGGCTAATAATCCTGGGAATATTCTGCTTTTGGGGGTCTTACTTGCACCAGCTAGACTTCCCATCAGAATGAGAAACCGTTTGAGAGCATTTCTCTTGTTCTCTTCTGACATTGAAAGGATGGCTCTGATAACCTGTGTGGCTTGGATATCAGTTAAGTCACCACCCAAGTCATGTGTTTACTTGCGGGTAATCCTTGGGGCCTGGCAATCAGGGACACAGCTGTACGAAAAGATACAGGTATTTCTTTCTTTTTCTTTGGTAACTTTCAGTCATAGGGATGCTTTCTGTGAAGTTCTTGTGCAGTTAGTCTTTTTATTCTCATTCACATTTTTCTATAAAACTATTAACTTCATCTAAATACCCCAATATACTAGAAAAGTGTACATTGTATTATTTTTAAATTCATAAAAATCTCTTCCTTTTTCTTTCCAATCTTGGTCTCCTTTTTCTTAATACCAGAATGTATGATTACATTCTACATATTAATAATACATTCCACAACTACTTTTATTCTTTTTCTAGTACATCCATCAGATAAACATATACTTCATCCTTTTCTTTGGTTTCTATATAATCCTCTCTCAGGTAGGGTTATTATAAACAGTTGAATGTTATGCATTAGCTGTGTAATAAAGGTGATATGACTTGGGAAAATGTGTGTGAGGACTGCAGTGCAGCTACTCCTGAGGGAGGAGAAGCTCTTGGTCTTAGGGAGCTAACAAAATTCCAAGGCTTAGGAAGCTCAAGAAACTTAAGGGGCTCAGAAAGTTACAAGATTCATGGGGGCCTGCACCAAGAGTATACAGGCAGCCAACTGCTAGGAGAAGGAGCTGCCCACAAGTTGAGCAGGGAGCTCCAGCGATGCAGCTTTCATGGGCATTCACCCATGATAGGGAGGGCTTTTCGGTTTTTAATGATGCAGTTACTGTTGCATCACCCGAGCTCCCGTATGTCAGTAACCCTCAACTGTGACCTGTAAGGGACCCCAGCAAACACAATGGCTCACCAATCACACAAGTGACAACTGTTTCCTTGGCCTGTTTTCTTTAGCTGTTAGTACTCTGGCCAGGTGAAGAGATGTTTGCTCATGTCTCCCAGGAAGAGGCACACACAGGGATGTATGCCCTGCCCACAGCTATATTATTTAGCATACTGATTCCCACTTCAATTTAAAAACACCTAAGTTTCATTTATTTTCCCCCTTTTCCTGGAGTTATCAATGATCTTAGTGATAATATTTACTATTTTAAACCATTTTTAAATTCCTGTTTGCCATCAATCCATTTAAAAACATGACAAGAAGGGCCAGGTATTCCTTCTTACACCGGTCCATGTTAAAGGTTTGGTTTATGATTATATTTATTTTTGATATTTTATCAATACTTATTTTCCCACACCAACAGTGTTAAATTCTCTACTCACTGCTTTTATTCTGTCTTTCTGTATCAGACTTAAAGGAAAATTCTCCAACACTGTTTCTTTGAATGACTCTTTCACAGAAGATTTGTAAATGGCAAAGAGTCCCTGCTTGTTAGAGGACTTGAAGGCCTTACATTTTAAAGGTTAGATCCTGAGAGAAATCTCACTCCGTTTGCACTTTTTTTTCTGTTGTTTTCTTTTTGACCCCCAATACAGGGTTTCTCTGTGTAGCCCTGGTTGTCGTGGAACTCACTCTGTAAACCAGGCTGGTGAGTTCCTCCTGCCTCTGCCTCCTGAGTGCTGGGATTAAAGGTGTGCTCCACGATTTCCTGACTTGCACTGTCCTTTTATAGGGAAGCTATTTTTTTGTTTTGTTTTGTTTTTAACTGTAGAAGCTATTGGGACTATTTTCTTTTCAAAATCTTCAGTAGAATGTGGTCAATCTGATGGTTGTTTCTTTTGTGGAAATGCTTTTCTCTAACTTACTCATTTCTTTGCTCTCCTCTATCTCCTTTATTTCCCAGTCTCCTGTCCCTTTTGCTCTGTTCTCTACTCCAGTTATTTCCTTGGCCCTGTCTTCCAGAGCACAAATCAGTATTCAGCTGTGTCCACTCCTTCACAATCCCTTCAGTCTTTATGTCCATCTTCAGCCGTCTCTTTATGTTGCAGTTTTCATCTTTCTTTCCAAAGCTTGGTCATCACCAACTGTGCAGTTATTTTTGTAACAGAACACACCAAGTTCTACTATACATTAGCTATGATATCTTTTTTTCCTATGCCTCAAGCTTACTAACCTGTAAAATGGGGACAATTGTGGAAATCAAACAAATGGACACTTATGTTTGGAACAGCAATAAGCACAGTCTAAATACTTAACAAACGCTAGCAATTACTATCATGGTAGTGAAGGGACCAGCTCCCCATTTCGGCAGCCATAACAGCTTGTCTGACCTTGCCTTGGTCACTAAGAGGCAGATGCCTGCCTCGTGGCAAGGAACCAATCAGAAGTTAGCTGGTGGTGCTATGCTTTACAGCTCTGGGTGTGCTTTAAGGACAAGTGCACAGCAATGACATGCAGAGCATAGGAACCATCCTGGGAGGGCCTATGGGCCATAACAACCAGTTGACCAATCGACACATGGCAGACCCTCCAAGCCTGGAGCCACACCAATTCTGACCCTGTGCACTCCCTAGACCCCTAGACACTCCCCTTACGCTGCCCTATAAGATCTCTATGCAGACCCTTCAAGCTGTCTTTCTAGCCATCTGCCATGGCGGGTGGATGAAAGACCTGAGCTAACATGGGGTTAGCTCGTTAAACGACTATAATAAAGCCTCATGCTGTTTGCATCAAGTTTCTGCCTCCACATGGTGATTGGGGTGGCTGAGGTCCTGGGCTGAGATCCTGGAGGCCTGAGCTTTCGGGGGTCCCTCAGTAGAAACTGGACTCCTATTCCCTGGGGGGTGGGGTTCATTAATGAGTAAGACACAGACTGGCTACATGGACATAAACAGAGGAGGCAGGAAGGTGACACATGTTGAGACTGCTTTCCCTCAGTTGGAGGGATCAGAGACTAAATGCCTTCTAGGACAAAATTGCACCCTCATCATTTTTGCTTCCTTAGGAACAACTTAACCCCTGTGCTCCTGTGACCCTCACATCCATAAAGTCCTTCTAGGCAGCCCCACTGTTCCTGCTATGGTGACCTCAGGCCTCAGACAACATCTGCAGCAGAGGGAAAGTTAGAAGGAGGCAGAGGCTGGAATTAGGAGCTCTTTAATTCCTAAGGCTTCCTCAATCATCCTAACTTTCCTTTTCACACACCCACTCTGGGCATGACAGCCTCTAGATTTGTTTTTACAGGTGTGTTTTGTCTTGTGCTTTTCATTTCCTCATTGAGTATCTATCTGCTCCTGCTTGTTTTCTAATGGCCAATAATTCTTTATTTCTGGTCAGTCAGATAATGGCATTCTTTCCGTCTCTTTTCTCCCTTTGTCTCTGTATCTCTTTCTCTCTGTATATACTCATCTTTTAAAGAATGGATTTTTCTTTTTAGTGTATTTTGAACAAAAACAGTGGGTGTAAGTGCTCTTAAGCTATAACATATTATCTTTGTTACAGTCCTACCCACTCACCACTAGGATGGGGACTTGTTTATGCAGTATTCATATTATAAATCTATGGATATTGTATATTTTTATTTAAATATTTTAATTAAGAATTTATTTTGGGAATAATATGAAATGCAAATTGTCAGGAGCTGAATATTGTGCTATTAGAAAGTGTCTTGGGGTCCAAACCTCCAGTTCCAGCAATGTGGGGGGGGCTCCGGTCTACAATTGTATTAAAGATGCTAGCTAATCTGCTATTGAATGGCATAGCCTCAGTGGAGAATGCCTCCTAGTTTGCATCTCTACAGAACTAAGCATTTGAATAGGCCTGCACCAGGGCGGAGGGGTACATGTATGGGACAAGTGAGGACACAGAGAGTTAGGAGCTATCTGGCGGAGGGGTTGACTGGAGGAGAGAGAAATGGCCTCGTGGCCAGGGAAGCACGGTTAGATTACAACCAGGAAAATGCTGAATAAAGAAGAGACTCCAGTTTTACAGCATGGAACTGAGAGCTCTCTAAAGATAACCAGATGCCTGTGTTTGGTCTTTATCGCCCTGGGGTTGCTAGGAGTTTCCAAGTCCACGCCCCCCCCCCCCCCCCACTCAGGCAGAACCTCGTGGCTCCTGTGGTTTGGGGCTGAGACATGTCGGCCACAACAGCAAATAAAGGGGAATTCTTATAAAAATACATAAGATCTCACTCCTTCCTTCTAATCATAATGATAGAGTTAATGTAAAGTAAAGTAGCATAACCTTACCCCTATTCTCATTCTTCTCATAATAGAAAGAGACCTAAATGCTTCAGTCCACATTCTCAGCTTTTCCAAAGGCTTGTTATCAAATATGTTCTTACTACCCATAATTTTATATCTTTATTTATATAATGTATTTCAGGCAAAAAGATTTTAATGCTGACCATACTTACTCCTCCCCTTCTTTTCATTGAACTACCAAGACTATTACAGCATGTCACTAAGCCAAAGGTGCCACTTACTATGCAAAAGGCACAGCCAGTGACTGGCACCTAAGACCAATTGATCTACCCATTACCACTATCTCCCTACCCCACGAGTGCTACTATGAAGCTATTGATTGAAACACTGCCGATCGGTTTCCATTTTCTGATTTTGGGCAGGCCAATTAAGAAAGTGAGTAATTGTGATTACGCTGCTTCAGGATCAATTACACTTGATGCAAGACAAAGTGCTCTTTTTGGAACACACAAAAAATAAATTTTGATTTAGCAAGCTTTTGTGCAAGATGAAATATAAAATAACTTAGTAATTTGTACCTTCACTGCAGAAAATATATTAATGTGTTTATAACAGAAAGCTAATTTCTACATGAGATACATTTGTCATTTTCCTAAAATTAATTTAGGAGACACTGAAAGAAAACTGTTCACATACACTACCTAATATAGGATTAAAAAAAAAAAAATCAAACACTACATTGTGAATTTCTCCCTAAAAGGTCTTGGCTAACTATAGAAGGTAAAAATACAAATGTGGTCAAAGAGACTATAAAAGAAGTTTCCGTAATTAAGGAAAAATGGAAAAATAAGAATACACCGGATTGTCAATTGGTAAGATAAAGGAGTATTTTAGGTTTTAATTTTGGTCTAATTTGGTACAAGCTTTGTCATTGGGTTCACATTGTTGAGATCATTAAAATGAATATACCTCTGGTGTTGGAAGCAAATCTATTTAGAGTGGTGTTACTCATAGCCTGTGTTCAGTAATATTGATCTGTGTTGTTTGTCTAATAGAAAAATAATAAACAATTACTAGGCAATGTTGAGAAAAGTAATCAGTTTTTATATATCACTAATAAAGCAGACCTCCCAAAACATAAAGGTGATGATCTGCATAAAATCAATGTGCATGCCTCGATGTTCATATTCATCACTGCTGGATCTTGGCAATAAAAGAAATACCATGGGCCCCAGATTCTGGGAAAATGACAAAGAAAGGTTTGCTACATTTAACCTACACATTTACTTTAAAGTGTTTTTGTGCTGACTTGCAAATTTAAATCTAACAAATTCTATCTGAAGCTGGCTAAAATTCCGACACATAGAATATTTCAATTTTTAAAGAAAAACAAGTCATTTCTGTCTAAAACACAAGTCACACCCTATATTAGAAAAACACCAGAAGGAACTAACTCAAGGGTGACTCTCAAAGCCGCATTAGCTCTCTCTAATTTCCCATAGGCCTCTGGGGTTCATCAGCAGATATGCACTACATGAAAGCAGTGGAGTCTGAAACAAAAACCTTCAGTAACATCTGGTTGTGACATCTTAAACAACTTTATAAATGTCCTCAGTTTGCAAAAAGAGGAAAAAGTGTGTGGGTTTAGAATCAATAATATTCTCCTTAAAAAACTCGCTGTATCTCAAAGTGACATCTTGCCTCAAAAAGGACCTTCTCTGAGCTATCCAGTAATATTAAAACTGTTCATGTCTCCTGAATTTTCTAAACCTATAGTATTAAAATAAGAAAAAATTATTAATAGCACCTCCCTTTAACCAACAAACTATGGATTTCAATTGCATATGGCACACTGAAATAGCATGTGTATAATAAATATTAAGTATGGTACCATAAAGTACACAATGTATAAGCAACTATCCCACAGCAGTTATATGTTGTCAAACAAAACCACATTGTTTAAATGTTTTGTCTTACAGGAAAAGCTATTGAAAGCTCATCTTTTTATTTGCTCACATTTATAGGCAATATAAAAACAGAAGAACAACTGAACTTACCACAACTGGAAACAAGCGGTCTGTGTAGAATCGCAGAAGTCAATACCCACTGATACAGTAACAGACCCCTCAGGCTCCAGAGAGTCTAGGAAGGAGGGAATTTAGATATGAAAAAATGGAGGACATGAAAAAGAGGCAAAGGAAACACTGAACATTCATGCCATCTTTGGTTAAAAAAGATAAATTTAGCCAGGCAGTGGTGGTGCACACTTTTAATCCCAGCACTCAGGAGGCAGAGGCAGGAGGACCTCTGTGAGTTTGAGGCCAACCTGGTCTACAGAGTGAGTTCCAGGACAGCCAAGGCTACATAAGGAAATCCCGTCTCAACCAAAAAAGAAAAAAGAAAGAAATTTAACTCATGACTCTGAAGTTACACTCTTCAAAGTTAACTGAGCATTTTACAATGAATCCAACACATCTATTTGCTAGACAATCTTTGATGGGCTTCACAGCATTTTCATGTATTCGTGCCAATATTTGATTCATTTATTTCTCATTGCCTTCCCCTCCCAAATGCTCCTATTTTGCTGGTCCCCTTCAATTCTTCAAACAGTCCTTCCTGTTTTCATTTCACATAAATTCTACTACCAATTAAATTCTCTCGATGTTCCCTGCTGTGGTTTGAATAAGAACAGCACCCATAGACTCATATTTGATTATGTGGTCTCCTGTTCATGGAAATGTTTGAGAAGGATCAGGAGGTGTGGCCTTGTTGGAGAAAGCAAGTCATTGGGGATAGACTTTAAGGTTCCAAAAGCCCACACCATTCCCAGTTAGCTCTTTTTCTCTCTCTGTCCCCAACTTGGGGATAAGATGTAAACTCTCAGCACCATTGCCTGCCTGTCTGCTACCATGTTCCCTGCCATGAAAGTCATGGATTCTACTTTGCTCTGGAACTCTTAGTCTCCAATTAAACTCATTGCTTTATAAGTTGCTTTGGTCATAGTGTCTTAGCACAATGATGGAAAAGAGAAAAGTAACACCTCCCTCCCTCCCTCCTTCCCTCCCTCTCCCCCGCCTCTCTCTCTCTGGAACAACGCTTTATTTTCTTATGGTTCTGAAGGCTGCACTGAGATAAAGGTGTTGGCAGTGCTGGTTCCTTCCATTGTCACTTTCCTTGGTTTGCAGATGGCTGTGTGTGTCATTGTGGTTTTCTCTGGGTGCTGAGATGTGACTGATGTCTATCTAAACTTCCTCCAATCACAATAGTTTGTTTGGATTAGAGCCCTGTGAAGCCCAAGACATTTCTTAAGAGTTCTCTTCTTCCCCACCAATGGCCTCCTTTGTCATGCTCTATAAACACACACACGCAAGACACACAGACACACACAGACACCCACCCCCCCACACACACACGAGTGCACACAAGAGGTATGAATCTTGTTCTGTTTACTGTAATGATCTCTAGTTTCATCCATTTCCCTACAGATGTTATGCCATTTCTCTTTACAGCTGAGAAAAATTCCACTGTGTGCACATATTGTATTTTCTTTATCCATTTTTGTTTAAGGAAATCTAGCCTGGTTCTACATTTTTGTTACTGTGAATAGTATGGCAAAACCATGAATGTGCAAGCGCTTCTGCAGTGTGCTGGTGGAGAGTCCTGTAGGCAAAGACCCACCAGGGTAGAGCTGGTCACAGTTTTCTGAGGAGACTGAACCCTGAGGTTACAGCAGCTATACATGTTCACATCCTATAGCAGTGCAGGGTTCTCTCTATATCCTGCTCACATTATGTGTCTTCATTCTGACTGAGGTGAGATGAGATGCTAAAGCAGTATTAGTTTGCATTTCCCTGATGGCTCAGGGTGTTGAACACCTTTTCTTCTTTTGAGAAATGAGACACACATTTCCAAGACTATCTCCTGTCTACATAGGCAGCGGAATTTTTGTTTTTGTTTTGTTTTTTTCTTAATACAGACAAAGTCTAGCTCTGGAGCCCAGGCTGGTCTTGTACTCTCTATGTAGCTCAAGCTGGACTAGAATTCCCAGAAATAATTGAGCTTTTGAAATGTATAAAAGATCATACACTCAAAATTGCTGAATACTTAGATATAAAAAGTTAAATTTAAACAATGGCTCAAAATTTCAACTAAATGCAATTCCAACTTAAAATGCAAGTTAAAGTAAATTTGGATAATGGCATTAAGTTGTGCCCACTTTACCAATTACTAGAAACAAAACAAGTCTAATTGCATTACCCAGCGACTTATCAGGGTGAAGTTAGTGGTAGGCTCAGCTGTCTTGAAAAATAATACAGTAGCATTTACATATATTTGAAAACTCTGAAGCTTCAACTATCATCTAACCAAGTACAGGAAACAAGTATCTGAAGATATAATACTATTGTCATTTTTTGTTTTGGGGGGAAGGCCAAAGAAGAAAAGACAAATAATTATAAATTTTCATTCTACTTAATATATCTTAGAATAATGGGGCATCCTAAATATGTATGAATACATATATAGCACCCATTCAAATAGAAAACATCTCCTTTTGATTTCAATTTGCTCAAAGATTTCAGAATAGCTGCAACTACATACTGCAAGACATTTATATCTAATTTGATCTGTTTCAGGTACATCATGCCATTATATTTTAGCAAGCACGCCTCTTTCAGTAGACAAACATCTAGGGTTTGTTGGTAAGTATGATTGGCTCCTTAATGCTCACCACAGAGATGACGGTAGAGACAGGACAAAGAATAATTCAATAAGCTGCTATACAAAAATTAAGTTTATCTCTCACAGGCCCAATGAAGACTAGGCATTATAAGACAGCCGGTGTTTGAGACACATTTTAAAATGTTACTGGTTTGCTCTGTGTTATCTATGTTGGTTTTCTGATTCTAGTTTGAATTTCATTTGCTTATACAACTTACATTTTACCGGATTGCTATTAAACCACTGCAAGACCTGCCACTTAAATCTTTGTCAATCAGTATTTGTTTAGGGCTACAATCATAATCATTCATACATACATACATACATACATACATACATACACACACACACACACACACACACACACACATACATACACACACACAGAGTCATCAGCTCACAGCTGCCAGTCTCATTGCTTAAGGCTAGTCTTTTCTCCTTCCCAAGCAGAAGATGGGGCCCAGGTAAACAAGCATTTTACTTGAGTCACATCCTGGCTATCCTTTAGTGAACCCCTAACACCTTTTCACACACTGTAAACATACTGTTCCTTGGCTTGTTTGTATACACCACAGTGGGTAGCAAATTCTGCCATCTCTCAAACATGACTGCATTCATAATTCAGATCTCCTGTATTTCATTTGAGGAAGTGACAGTTTTCAGATGCCCCACTGCTAGCACTCTGGCACTGCCTGGTTCTGTCTGGGTGTTATGATTATGAACTGTGAACTTAGTGACATGCTAATTCTGAAGGACAGTTATGATCAATGGCATGTTTTACTATATGAACGCTTCAAGAGCAAAATAATCAGCATAAAATTACTCATATAATGGATTTTTACAATATTTGGACACTGTTTCTGAACTTACTGTTGTGCAATGGAAGTAGTCTAATGCTAGTCCTTATGTCCTCCCACCCACCTCTTAAATCCCTTATATTTTTAATTTCTTTGGGAAACTAGGCAAATAAGTTCTAATATTTTTTTATAAGGAATTCAGCTCCCTGCTAATGGAAAGGCAAAATCCAGGGATTTGAATGCAAATCCCTAGGTGATTAGTAATAATACTGCCAGGCCCTTTAAGATGGGCATACATTTAATGAATAAAACATCTTAATTCCCTTATTTCACAAAAACATGAAAACAAAATATTTGGTTTTGCTGTATTCTTCAGATGACTTTGGAGGTCTATTTTAGATATAATTCCACACCATCACTGGCTGTAATCTATTGGGGACAGGGTCTGGGCTGCATTACACATGTGGAAAAGAACTCTTTCCCTAAAAGCATTCAATTGATGCCCAAAAATGAATGAAATATCATAGCCATAAAAATTTTCCTCAGAATGAAAAGCCTGTAAGTGGTACTGAGGCAACGGCATTCATATTTTAATGCCGCATTAATGTCAGACTATGAAATTTATTGTATTTATTTCTTCTATTCTACATAGGCCAATAAAAGGTCAACTCATCAACTCATTATGCCAGCCCAAGGAAGCATTAATACTGTTCTACTGTTTTAACCTTTGGATAACATTTCCAGCCACAGACAACCCATACATCAGCTATTCGACATTGCTTAACTAAACTAATTTTTAAACTAGGTAAAAAGGGCTAGATTGAAAGCTGTTAAAAAAAATCACAAATTGGTATATTCTGTGATTCCTTAGCAATATATCTAATTTGCAAAATAATCTGATAAAAATTAGGATACTGTGTACTATTTAAATTCTCTTAATTATCAAAGCATAAAATTCTGGCATTTGGTGAGGTTTGAATAAACTAACTCCACATCACCCTGTTGTTTAGGAAAGTCTACTAGACTTTCATTAGAAACCATTATTTCCCTTGTAAAAATATCACACATACAAAGTATGATGCTATTTACAAAATGCCTCATGGGAAGTCCCACAATGCCAGGGTCAGATGGAGAAAACAGAATAGTTATGTGCAACAGAGTAAGGAAGAAAAGTCATTGACTTTGTCCTGGGCCAAGGGCTTTACTCCCAGAAAATGTCAGAAAACAAAGCTGATACTTCAAGGCCACAGTGACAGAAATCTACATCCCTTTTTGTTTCTGTTAGATACAGTCTGAATAGCTCAGAACACCCTCCTGTAGCTGAAGGTGATTTTGAATGCCTGACCTTCTTGCTTCCACCTCCTGCTGGGGTCATACCCAGGGCCTCATGTACACCCCAGACAGTCATATCATACCTAGGGCCTCATGTACACCACAGACTGTCACATCATACCAGGGCCTCATGTACACCCCAGATTATCACATCATACTCAGGTCCACATGTACACCCCAGATTGTCACATCATACCTAGGGCCTCATGTACACCCCAGATTGTCACATCATACCCAGGGCCTAATGTACACCCCAGATTGTCACATCATACTCAGGTCCTTATATATACCCCAGACTGTGCTGATATCATGCTTGTACAAATAAAGCCTGTCTCGGGGTCAGAGAACATAGCTTGCCATTAGCTAACCATAGAGGTCCAGAGGTCTGTACAGACAGACAGGAAGTGAGGTAGCTGGGCAGAAACAGAATATAAGCAGGAAGAAACAGGAAATCACTCCTTTGTCTGCTGAGACGCTAAGGAGGTAAGGTGTGTTGTGGCTTGCTCCTTCTCTCTGATCTCTCAGCATCTTCCTCTATATCTGACTTCGGTTTTTTTATTATCTGGACCAATTAAGAGCTCTGTTTACACCAGACAGTCACATCATACCTAGGGCCTCACATATACCTTAGACCATTACAAACACACATCATCAATAGAGATTAAGGCTGAAGCTCCTCCCAACTACACCTTTGGAATTGTTTTCACTCATACAAACTAAATATTTTAAGAAAATACTTAAAAATGGCTAGGGGTACAATAGATGCCTAGATGCCTCTCTGATGGGCATCTAGGAAGTACATGCTGTGTGGGAGGCAATCAGGATCCAGTGGCACATGCCTCCTGCATGCAGGAGGCCACCACTGCTTGCTGTACACAGAGACAGGGGCCACCACTGCCTGCTGCATGCAGAGACGAGGTCCACCACTGCTGTATCATATGCATTATTGTAAGAAAACTGAGGTTTCCCCTTTCTGTTTTTGAGCATGAAAACATCTTGATTCTTAAATGGCAGTAACAGGTTAAAGATATTTAAAAGCACAATAAATACAATCACACACCACAGGGTCCTCTATACCCTATGCATGAATAGGAAGACAATAAAACAGTATTCATCTGTGTTCCCTTTACTTTTCAGTTTATGGAATATAAAAGGAATCAGGATAGGGTCTTGAATTATGAGAGGTACTATATTCAAAAAGGCAGACTGATTTTCCTGTTTTTAATACAAAATAAGCTATCTAAAATGAAGTGAGAAAGAAAGATGAGCAGGAGAGGTGAGAGAAGGTGATGCAGATAGGAGAGAGAGATGGAGATTTTGATTCCTCAGACCCATCCTCTCATTACTACTGGGGTTATGACTGCTGGAACCTGATTCAGTAAGGGCAAAGAAACATATTTCTCTTACATGATAAATTCAAAGAAAAGGAAAATGGCTGGAAATATAGCCTAGGATCCTGGGGAAGGAACACACACACACACACACACACACACACACACACACACACACACACACTCCTGGGGAAGGAACACACACACACACACACACACACACACACACACACACACACACACACACACACACGGCACTCTCACAGTAAAATAATGCTGTATTCTATCTTTCTCTGAGACTATCTGTTCTATAAATGAAAACATTTAGTTACCAAGTTTCAAAAGAGAATTAGTATTTACCTATTGGATGAAAAACATGCATTTGCATGCCTACGGGAAGCTTCTTTTCCCCTATGTGGATATTTTCTATCTTTCGATCAGAAGTATTTTTCAGTGTTATTTGTACAGAGACCATCTTGTCACCGAAAATGCAAGGCTGTCTTGGGAAGCAGTACCAGGCGGCCAGTCCTTTCCCACTCATTCTGTGAAGCAGCTCATGTGTTTTTGTTGGCACAAAGACAGGTGTACTGACCTACGCACATGGGAGGAAGAAAGGGTGACAGTTATTACTTCTTTTGGAAAACAAGACAATATTTATGACATATGGTTGTCCTAAGTTATTATACAAAACACAGGACCAAACTTTAAAAGATACCACACATAGACACTAGTCAGAATGATGTAAAATTACAAAGTAAATGCCTTCAAAGTAGTATTGAAACTTTATTCTACTCTGCAGGTAAATATTAAAATATTTTTAATAATATGCAACAAAAGCAACCCCATCATATATATTTTTGGGAGGAGGAAGACAGGGTCTCACTATATAACCTAGGTGAGCCTCCATCTTGGGATCCTCTGGGATCCAGCTGGATGACAGAAGTAGGTCTCATGCTTTGCATATGTAAATATTTTCCTTTTACAAACAGTATATGAGCTTTGTTTTTACTTTTTACCCTAAACATTCCATACATGGCCCTCCTGATAACTTTATAATTAGTTTTGATAGTTTTTCAGTTGGTGTTCTTGGATGTTTCAACCACATGGCATCCCTGCCAATAATGAACATCATGTGCCTTGCTTCTCAGTTCTGACTCCTTAACTTAATCTACAGGTTCTTCTGCAGTCTGTGATCCTTCAGCCTCAACCTCTTGAGTCCTGGGATTATGGCATTCACTGTCATGTGTGGTCAACCAGGAACATTTTTTCCCTTTGAACTTCGTCCACTATGAACTTCGGCTTAAGGTGGCTTCATCCTTTGTTTTACTGGTTAAAATGCTCTTTCCTATTGTGATGATTAATCTTCACATAACTGGAGGGGATTAAGTCACCTAGCAGACACACGCTGAGGAAGGAAAACCTACCCTGCAGGAGTTGAATGCTACACATCCCTGCTGCCATGCTTCCCACCACAATGGACTATGTCTGCTCTTACACCATGAGCCAGAGATCCCTGGTCTTCTAAAATGTTTCTGTCTAGTGTTTTGTCACAGTACCAAGAAAAATAACTCTGCTTTGAGATCAGGTAATCTTCATTTAAATTCCTTGGGTACTTTATTGGGTAATCATCTCTTTGTACCTCCACTGAACATCTGAGTTTAAATTCTTTCCTTTACTGTATTTTAATTGAAATCACAAACAGCAAGTGTCAGAGAGAGAGAGAGAGAGAGAGAGAGAGAGAGAGAGAGAGAGAGAGAAGCTATCTACTACAAAACCACAGACAGCAATCTTTCCTTTGAAAATTTAAGCACTGCAGCACACCAGGCTTGCTACAAATAACTGATGACAATAAATAACTTAATAATTTTACATTCAATGAAAGTATCATACATATGAAATGATAAATTGCCTACTATATATCATTAAAACAGTATTCCATAAAAGATCAGCTAGTATCAGAATTTAAAGTAACTGTTGTAAAATTCTGTAAATTTATTTGCAACATATATTTTAAAAAAACCAGCTGCTTAGATCTTAAATTTTGTTCAGAATAGAGAAACTGGCCTCTTCCACTTAGGCTTTCTGATGGCAATAATAAATGTTCTACTATTAGTTTTACTTTGGTTTTCTGCAGTGCTAAGGATCAAACACGACCTCAAAAGTGCCAGGCAAGCACTGGCGTCTAAGTTTCTACGAGACTCCCTTTCTCTTAGGCTCAATGATATGCACCTCTAAACACAACTGTGGAGTGTAAGATAATAAGGTCACAAGCCTGGGGTCTTCCTGTGGAACACAGCAAGACCCTGTCTCAAAAGTATTTTTAAAATTTTTAATAATTTAAATGTTGCTCCACGTTTTCAGAACCTGTTTAGCACAGACCCAAACAGCAATGCTCAGTGTAAATACACTCCAAGCTCAGTATAAACACACTCCAAGCTAGAATGGTGACTGGAACAAGGGAGTGTTCATATGTACATCGGGTTCAGAGACACTACTGAAGTTATAACAACCAACCTAAACACAAGCCCTCAGCTGATGAGTGGTATGTACATGTTGACTCTCTAATTAGATAGCAAGCATGCCTGAGCCTGAGCAGGTCACTTTTGACCTATATCATGTCTGAGATGCACCTATCATCAAGTCAGGGGATGCTGATGTAGGAAGTTTCTCTTTTCTGGAAACCCATAAACTCTGGCCTGCACACAGCATGGGGAACACAAACACAATGCAGAAAGGAAGGTGACTTGAAGGCTAGAGGAGCAAGAGTGCTGTCGTTTGCAGCTTGCATCCCATCCTGAAGGCCCCATGTTAAAGGCAAGGTCATCAGTTTGGCACTATGGGAAGGGTTCGATATCTTTAAGAGTGGGGCCTATTTCAAGGTTTAAGTCATTGAGAGCATGTATTGTAGTTTTAGCAGTCATCTTTCTTTGGACCCCAGGGCTATCTCTCCATAGATAAGGATGAGTCATCTCAGGGCTTTCTAAGAAGGACACCATTATTTCAAACACAAAGCAGCCATTAATATCACTCATTCATTCTCGCTTTCATCTCACATTTATTGATGGACTTTGCTAATGATACTCTAAAACAAAGTATTTCAGAGAACCGAGGAAACCAATCAGTGTGATAAGTGCCACAGCACAGGTAGGCTAGGTGGCTTCAGAGCAGGCAGAGATGACATCATAGGGGAGATGACAGAACTGGGCTACTTGAGTGAATTAAGTAAATCATACCAGTGCTCTCTGCTTCTACTGTTGCCACCCTCTTCTGAGCCCCCGCCACCACTATCTGTAGTATTCTGGTAGCTGTCTAATCAGTCTAGTGGCTCCTGTTTATGCATTCTACCAAACAGGCACTATGTTCAGTATATTTGAACACAGTGGCCAGAACCAATCCATTATGATAAGGTAGCATTGTATCCAGTTTAATGGAGAGTAAGAGTAAATACTCTTTACAAAAAAACCCAAAGCTTCAAGGTCCCTGTTGACTGCATTTCCTACTACTCTTAACACCATTGCTCACTCTATTCCAGTCCATCTACCATGATTCCTTGCTCCTTTAACACAACAGCCACACAGCCATACTTCTACCATATGCCCTTGGTATTTATAATTTGCTTTGCTTGGAATGTACTTTCTCTATATATCCACCTGACTCAGTTGTGATACATCTTTGCTCCAATGTTACCTTCCTAATTTAATAAAACTTCTATCCCCCATATTCTCCCTTATATTTTCCCATTGTCACTTAATACTATGTCCCGTCCCTCCCACTTGCTTTATTTTGATACAAGATCTCTAAGTATCCCTGGAAGGCCTGGGATGTACTTTGTAGACCAGACTGACCTAGAACTTATAGAGATCTACCTGCCTCTGCTTCCAGAGTACTGGTACTAAATGTGTGGACCACAAGTACAGCATAGTTATAACACAATACATAATTTACCTAGTATATTTATTATTTGGCTTCCTAGTCACTCCTTACTTTAAAACATATTTTTTTTTTCCATTTTCAGAACTCAAATCATAATTTCATCATTTTAAATATAACAAAATTTCTACCTCCAGTGTTGGTTCTAACTATACTTTATTTAATGCTAAGTGTTAAAATACAGCATTTTCTAAAAATATCACAGGCTTACTGGGGCACACTGTGGTGATAAGTGGAGAATCGTTAGCATCAACATTTATTAGTTTTAGGAAATGATTTAAGATTTCTATTATATGTAATTTCTAATATATATGTGGAACTACAAACAAAAGAAAAAGACTACTTCTAAAGGTGTACACAAAGAAAAATTTATTGATGAGAAGGAGTTCTATGAAACAAACATTAGAAACATCTAGATTCAGGTTAAAAAATGATTTTAATAAAATCTGTACCACCCAAGACAGAATGAAAAATAATGCTTAAAAACACTATTTTTTAAATGATTTATTTTTATTTTATGCACTGGTGTTTTACCTGCATGTATGTCTGAGTGAGGGTGTCAGATCCCCTGAAAAATGGAGGTACAGACAGTTGTGAGTTGCTATGTGGGTGTGGGGAACTGAATCTGGGTCCTTTGGAGGAGTAGTCATCTATCCGGCCCCAAAACACTAGTCCTAATTTTGTGATAACAAACATTCTAGAAGCTAAAAGCTTGCTCAGATGACGCTGATGACACAGATGACACAGCCATCCTTACAAGGATTCCTGAGGAGGTAATTAGTTCACCAGCTGTAGTGACACCACAATAAAAAACCTCCCACAGAGGGAGGAGAACAAAAGCGTAAGTATCAGTGAGATGATCCCCTACAAATCTCTCCTTAGCACATGTTTAAATAATAAAAGTCGTGTGTGTACCTTTGGATGGTTTATGAAAATAAGCAATCAATTCTGCAGCCACAACATTATTTCTAAAGGAAATCTATGTGACTCATGACGCCTGTAGATACACAGAGACAAAGCACACATATTTTATCAGTTTATTACAGTAAGCAAATAAGCGTGGAGTGAGAGAGCACATAACTGTCGACTTAGTGCTTCCTGAAACATTTATAAGAGCTGTTATCTCCCTAATAACAGACAGACAGCGTGCGATTTTAGAGAGGAGAAAAGCTTCATATTTTTTAACACTTCACTAAAAAGTAACTGAAGAGTGTAAAATGAAAAATACTCTGTGCAGTTAGCAGGTAATGGACCATATTATCAGCTCAAGTTAGATTTATAGGATACAAACTAGTCACTAATAGTTATTTTATGACATAGCATGTCTGCTTTTTCTTGAGATTATTAAGATTAAAGTTGTAAAACTTATTTTGAACATAGCTGTTCAAAATGATTGAATTATAAAATTTGAAATGAGACTTGAAAAATAAAACACAGAGTATCAAGTGAGTGGCTTCTCCCAAGCCTCCTTCAGCAGCCGCATTACTATTTCAGAGATGACATCTCCACATAAAGCTTTATGAAAACCATGTTTTCCAACCTTTTATGCTTTAATCGTATTTAGTTACACAATCATCTTTAAGTATTATCAATCTGTTCTGTCTTTAAATTTCAAAAAAATGAACAGCTGCAATATATAAACTGCTCTCTTTGTGTCTTGTTTTGTTTGGCTTATTTTATAGCAGTGCCTATTTAGATATGATTTACAAAAGTGACGAGGTAAGGAAGAGGCTGTAAACAGAGGTAAGCTGCTTCTTTTAAATTAGTGCTTTTTAAACCAATGTATGTTTCAATTGTTAAGAGTTACAAGGCAGAAAGACTCAATACTGTCTAATTTACCTAGTAAATGTAGAAAGCGAGCCCATTGTGTCTCCAGTTCACTACACTGAACTAGTATGGGATTAAAAAAGCAAAGGGCAAATTGGCTTTACCTCTACCTGGAAGCACAGATCCAAAGAAATGTATTAAACCTTCTAGAGTGTTACTTTAAATAAATGGTTTGTTATCTTAAGAATAACTCTTACTTATGTATATAAACCTGACTATTGTAGACAATAATTGTGATAACTTCTAGTATTTTGAGTAAGGAGCATAGATTATGAAAATTTCAAGACTTCCTTACTTATTTTTGTAATAATCAACACACCTTAAAACTCTGTGTGTTGGGGCTGGAGACAGAGAGCAATGGTCAAGAGCACTTATTATTCCTGCAGGATACCTGGACTGGCTTCCCCGCATCTACACCCTGTCTCACACCATCTATGTAACTCAGCTCCAGGGCAGCCAATGCCCTATTCTGACCTCTGTGTACCACCAGGCATGCATGTGGCACACAGACATACAATCGAGCAAAAGTCTAATATACATAAATAATAATAATAATAATAATAATAATAATAATAATAATAAAATTCATTTGCAAGCAGATCTGAACACAGTATGTACACTTAATGTATTAATTAATATATGTATGCCAGAAAATGGGGACCAGAAAGCAATGCCTATTTTTGTGTAGTCTGCGCACTAAGAGTGGTTTTAACATTTTTAAATGGCAGTGAAACTATAATATTTTTATGATATTAAAATATGTAAAACACATTTTTAGTTTCTAAAATATTTATTGGAACAGACACTTACTCATTTTTATACCCTCTCTTTCCAAGGCTACTTTTGTACCATGATTGAGTGGCATCACTGGGTGGATATTCACTATTTAGCCCTCTTTACAAAAAAACCTGGGGCTGAAGAAACTCAGTATAGAGCACTTGCCTACCATGTACAAGGCCCTGTGGCTCCATTCCTAACACCACTAATAGTTTTCTGGTCCTACATGTAGAAAGTGTCAGTTTGCACTGATTTTGTAATGTAGAAGGAATTACTTGACAACATTTTATTCTTTCCCTCCCAATCACAAGGTTTCTATCAGCATGTTTAATTAAAAAAAATCTGGTTAGTACAGTCTTGGTTATAGGTTTGTGTACAGACGTCATTGTCCTGAGGTATGTTCAATCTACTCCTAACATCTTCAGGACTTCAGCATGGCGAACTTGGTCAAATGCCTTTTCTGCATCAATTGAGATTATGCTTTAAATTTCTTGATCTATGTACTGTGAACCAACCTTGCACCTCTAGGATGAAGCTCACTTGTCTATGCTATATGATCTTGTTATTGTGTTTCTGAACACAATATATTTGGGTCTGCAAATATTTTGTTGAGAGATTCTGAATCTATGTTAATCAGAGAAATTGGTCTATAGTTTTTGTTGTTGTTTTGGGTTTTTTTTGTTGTTGTTCTTTCTTTACCTATTTTTGGTATCAGGATAACAGTGGTTTTGTTGAATGAATTTTTTAGTGCTTCTTCATCTTCTATTTTATGGAGTAAATTAAGAAGAACTTTTACGAAATCTTTCTTGAAGTTTGTTAAGAATTCAGCAGTTAGTCTGGACCTGGGCTTTTCCTTGTTGGGAAACTTGGTAACAGCTTCAATCTCATTACCTGTAATGGGTCTGTTTAAGTTATTTATAACTTTTGGCTTTAATTTTGGTCAGTTATATGGCTTGAGATACCTCCAGCTATGTTGTTATCCCTTAGCATTGCTTTGGCTATTCATGGTCTTTTGTGATTCCATTGAAATTATTGGATTTTTTTTCTAGAACTATAAAATATGTCACTGGGATTTTACTAGGCACTGCATTAAATCTGTAGATTGATCCTGGTAATACAGCCATTTTCACAATACTAATTCTGTCAATAAGGAACATATATGCTCTTTCCATCTTCTACAATCTTCTTTGAGCTCCCTTTCTGTGTCTTCAAATTTTCATGGTAGAGGTATTTCAAGTCTTGGTTAAGTTTATTCTGAGGTACTTAATTTTGGATGGGAACTACCATGCATAGGATTTTTTTTTTTTTCACAATTTCTTTCTCTGAGAGTACACTGTTGGTATATAGGAAGGTTGCTATATTGTTGACTCATGTATCCTGAAACTTTACTGTGTATATTAGAGGTAAGAGTTTCCTAGTACTCTATAGTCTTATGTCACCACAAATGATAGTCTGAATTATTCCTTTGTTATTTTACTTCTCTTATGTCTTTCTTTTGCTTAATTGCTATGAGCACTATATGGGGTAAGTGAGGAAAAAGTAGACATCCTTGTCTCATTCTTGATTTTAGAGGAAATGCCAGGAGTTTGTGTCTATTTTTTATTTTTTGATTTTCATTGTTTTCTTGCCCATTCTATATGATGTTATTTTAGTGTGTCAACCTGATCTTAGACTCCTTCTATTCCCATAAGCCCCAATAAAAATGCTTCCCTTAAAAGTAGGGCTTCTACTTCCTCTTATGGTAGGTGGGAACTGACACAGAGACCTACAACTGGATAATGTGTAGAACACTCAGTCCTAAACAGGAAGTCTCCATTAAACCCCTCCCCTCAGGACTCAGAGAACTCTGCAGAAGAGGAGGTGGAAAGAGTGTAAGAGCCAGAGGGAATGGAGGATTCCAAGGATACCATGTCTTCCAGATACCACAGACTGATGCATATATGAACTCACAAAGACTATGACAGCATGCACAGGGCCTACACAAGTTCAAAGGCCAGCAGTTAGAGAGGGAAGTGGACTCGATTTTCCATCACTAACCAAGAAGATGCCTCCAGCTAACAACTTGTCGCAAATGAAAGCCTAGTTTTCTGCAATGGAGTCTGACTGGGTATATTAATCACACATAAAGTTAGACCCTAGGGCTAACACAAAACAAACCCAGTGGTATTTTTGTAGATTTTTTTTGTCTCATATTGTTTTAATCTTTTTTTGGGGGGGGTCTGTTTTCTAAAGAGAGAAAGGAGGTGTGGAGTTGGATGGACATGGAGCATCTAGGAGATAAGAGAAGGGAAACCATGATTGGAATGTATCATAAGAAAACAATTTATTTTCAATTAAAATAAAAGAAAGGACTTTGAAAGCAAGATATATCAAGCCCTTGGACATTAGAAAAGATCCTCAAGTTCTATGACCTTGATGCTCAGCAAAATGGAGACACTGGCACTGATATCTATCTACCTTTCAGGGTTGTTTTAAATTTAGACTAATGTAAAATAAAATCTGAAGAAACAAAGGGGCTGAGGAACATGCAAGTTACAAGCAAGGCAACGAGTTACACTTCTGAGCTAAAATTAAACAGTGTGCCTGAAGTTCAGTCCACATGAGGTCAGAATCCAGCACATCACAGGCTGTGTGGTTACAAGGGCACAGACAAGGAGGTTTCCTAGGACAATGGAAGGCTGGTAAGACCATGTGTGAGAAGTCACAGTCCTTATTGATGTGAGTAGGAATCTAAGGATTATTGGGTAAGGGAGGGAAGAAGGCATGGGAAGATAGTTTTATATAAGGAAGGGATATTAGGGTGACAATGGATTGGCTTGGATTCCAGGCTAGACTACAGTAGAGAAGCTTTCAGACTATGTCAGGGGAACTGGGAATTGTGCTATGTATTTCATAGACAGCCTCTAAGGCTGGCTCGGCCTCTTTGCACTCAACTGAACTCTTAAGTTAGGGAATATGGGTCTCCTCTCATCCAGATAAAAGTCTAAGAAGCAGGAAACAGTATCTCAGACAATGTACATGGGTATGTTAATTTGAAATAATAGACCCAGGATACTTTATTCAGTCTGACAGAACAGACTGTAAAGGGTACCTTCTACAACACATGTGCCAGTCTTGGGTACCAAGGCTACTGTGAAATCCCTGACAGCGAGCAAGGATGGAGAAATGGGTTCTGAGAGATCACAAGACAGAAATAGAGACATAGACAAGCATTTACACACTCATATGTAGTTTTCCTGATCTGTGTATGAACATTTAAAATCTCTCACTGACAGAGAACTTGATTTACAGTATAGGCACATAAGGTTCTTTGGAGTCCAAGTGTGTGGAGCACAGCCACTGATGACCTGCACCCCTATTCATATTTATATTACTTTATTTTGCTTTGTTAAATGCTTTCATTAACTATTGGAGAATTTCATACATTGTAATTTGAAAATATCACCCACTTCCCTCAACTGCCAGATTCTCTCAAACATCCATATCTACCCAACATTATTCTCATTCATATATCCCACGCCTACCCAAGTGCAGCCTGTGCTGTCCACCTACTCCTGGACATGAAGCCTGCCTCCAAGTGTAGTCAACCTACCAGGAGTCAGTCACATCATTAAATAAAACTGACTTCCCCTCACCCAGCATCAGTCAAGGTCAATAGATTCTCAACTACAGTGGGAGCTTGTTTCCACTTCTCCTCCATGCTGAGACTTTTGTCTGGTTTGAGCTTACACAAGTCTTGAGCATGCTGTCAAGACTGCTCAGAGCTCGTATGTGCATCTGTCCTGTTGTATCCACAAACTCCTGTTTCCTTGAAGTCATTCATCACCTGTGGCTCTTACAATCTTTCTATACCACCTTCTGTGATGATCCCAGAGCCTTGAGGGGAGGAGATACACATGTCTCATTTAGGACTGTGCACCCCAAAATCTATGCCTACTGACCAGTTATGGGACTCTGTGTTAACTGCCATCTACAACAACTTCTGCATGTGTACCTTCAGAATTTCAGTGGCAGAATGTTACTTTTATGCTAATTAAAAATATTAAATCTTAGTATTTGGGCACCTTAGAAGACCAAGTCAGAATACCACTATTAATAAGAATGTGCTGGGGTGGTGATACATGCCTATAATCCTAGCACTTGAGAGGCAGACACATGCAGACCACTGTGAGTTAAAGGCCAGCCTTGTCTACAAAACAAATTCCAGACCAACCAGAATTATACAGTGAGATCCTGCTAAACGTAAACAAACAACAAACAAATGAATAAATAAGTAATGAAGTGAAGGTAACCAGGATCGTGGGTAGAGCTTGGGTATTAACTGTGAAGCCAAGCATCGTAACTCCCCTAGGCTTCTCTATCTTTCTCCACTACAAAATGGGGCTAATTCTACATATCCTGTCTGCTTCATCTAGTTATTATGAAGGCCGAATGAGACAGTATATGTGTAATTGATTTTTAAGCTCCACAAAGTTCAATAAATGGTATTTGGGGGATTATTAGTAAACTGAGTTTTCAGTCAATGTTGAAACAGCAATCTGTCAGATGACAAAGGGTCACCAGGTTAAAAGTACACATCAAAAAAGCTGAATCATCATTGGAAAAAGGCTTTTATAACAATATTGCTGTATTTATTGATAGTGCCATCCAAAGGCCTTTAAAAAAGCAATCCCTTCCCCCATGTCCTTTTCCCCTCTCAGTCAGTAGTGGCTGAAGAGACTGTCTCTAAAAGGTTTCTAAATGATGTTGATGTTAAAATATATAGGATCACCATTTAACAGCCTTTTAAAGAGCAGTCCCTGTACCATCTTTGTTAACAACAGAGGGAGGTAGGGACTATTTTTTCAAAGGCTTTTAGAGGATGTTGTTAAAAGAATATATAGTGACATCATTTAAAAGCCTTTTAAATAACAGCCCTCCTTCCCTCCCAATTGTAATGCCCTTGGCTTTCATTTATTTTGTACTACGAGCTGAAAATGGACAAGCCAACAGATCACTGACTATAGCAGCATTTGTGGACAGAGGCTGATGCATTGCTTTTAAAGAGGCTGATGTCCAGAAATAAATCCAACTCTTCAAGAGCAAAGTTCCATGTCTATACAGGACATTGCCCATCCACCTGATCACTGAGCAGTGCTCTTTGATGGTTTTCTCTGCAAGCTTTCTGGATAAGTTACCATACAAACAGGAACAGAGTTGAAGCCAAATCAGTCCGAAAATTCCAAGTGCAAGGATAAAACCCTGCTTCACAGCTCCCTGTCTGTCCATCTAAGGCTAACCCAACAAAGCTCAGCTCCTATTGTTGCTTCGAGTACCCAACTTCTGCCCATTGGTCCCTACTTTAAACTCTACCAGGAGACAGCAGTGCGCATGCAGGGTTATTTGCCATACTAGTATGAAGAGGGCAGCATGAACTCCATCATTTGGTTCAGAGCATTCAGCCTGACAGTGGCTCTGAGATAGGTCAGCTATGATTAACCCTCTCATATAATAGCACAAAACAGTACGAGCTCAGGGAATACAAGACATGAAATAATTTTACTTTTCATGTTGGGCTAGGCCTTCTCCAAAAAGAATCACTTTATTTTGAGAACAGTGTTTCATAGATTCATAACAACACTTTGATGAAGTTTTTAAAAAAAGGTCTCAAAATGTAGTTTCCCAAGCAGTGTGCCTCAGACTTAGATCTTAGGCCCTCATTTTTTTTTTCCAGTCCTGCACAAAGAATTCACTTTAGTTCTGACTTACTTAAATCACAGTAAACTATCATGTATTTGTCACCTAGTTTTTAAAATAATATTGAGTTAAACACCAAATATTACTGAGAATACAGTGGTCAGCTGAAGCCCAGTGTGTCAATTCAACCCTTCCCACTGCTCCAACTACTGCCATAGGTCTTAATCACACTCCACTTTGACATCATTATTTAATTTAGGTATCATTTAACTTCATGTATAGTCTTATGCCCTGTGTGACTAGCAATGTGCTAAGCCTGAATAACACAATCTCTTTACATGTTTTAGCCTTTTCCCAAACACAAGTAACTTAATTCTCTGATGCCTTAAAAGTACAAATGAGCTAATTATCTAATGGGATAAACTGTTTTTGTCAAAAACTTACTGTAATTCTGAGTGTTGAAATATGTGTTAGCATTTTCTTACACATCAAAAAAGCCCTACCAAGAGGCAAAAACTAATTTGCTCTGAATTTTTCAAAAATTTCTTGAGAGGATCTGCCAGTGGCAATGGCTTGATTAGGCAGGAGACCAGAATCTTCATGGCAAGAACCATCTGAACCTAGGATGGTCTTCACATCACTGTGGCCTATGATGGCTTCCAAGGAATGTGAGCTGTCTCTAGAAGGTCGAAAGGTAGAAGAGGGTAAGGGTAAGAATTCCATCTTTTCTCTACAGCTACAGAAGGAACAGAACCATGCTGATTTTGTTTGTTTATTTGTTTTTGGAAACAGGGTTTCTCTGAACACCCGTGGCTCTTCTGGAACTAACTCTGTAAACCAAGCTGGCCTCAAAGTCAGAGATCTGCCTGCCTCTGCCTCCCAAGTACTGGCATTAAAGGTGTGGGCCACCACTGCCCAGCCTGGTTGTTTAGCTTAAGTCAGTAAGAGCTATTTTGGACCCTTGACTTCAAAGACTATATGATAATAAATCTGTGGGGCTGGAGAGATGGCTCATCAGTTAACAACACTTGATTTTGCAGAAGACCTGGGTTGGGTTCCTAGTACCACTATCTATCTATACCTCTATTTCCAGGGACGATGCCCTCTTATGGCCTCTGCAGGCACTGCACACACGTGGCACACACATATACATGCAGGCAAAACATTCATATATAAACTATAAAAGGACAATAAATTTGCATTGCTTTAAGCCATCAAGTTTGTGGAAATATGTGGCACTAGTAAGAAAACTTTCTTTGAAACCACCCACTGTGGATTCTTGTGTTGTAAATCTA
The DNA here is from genome assembly GCF_003668045.3 of Cricetulus griseus. Classification (NCBI taxonomy): domain Eukaryota; kingdom Metazoa; phylum Chordata; class Mammalia; order Rodentia; family Cricetidae; genus Cricetulus; species Cricetulus griseus. Next base: position 313,176,220 of record NC_048595.1, on the reverse strand, counting down.
CTAGGAAGAAGGTGGGACAAATGAACACAGGAAACTCACTGTGGCAGTGAAATTTGAGAAGGAGCAGTCTCTCCCCTGCAGTGCTTCCTTTCCTGCTGGTGTCAAAAACAATTGCCACAGATACTACTGGGTGTGAATGGCTCTCAGTCTGGGTATCTGTTTGCCAGGAGTTTAGCTTAAAAAAAGATGCTTGCCCCTGCAGCCATCCTTTCATGTTAGTAAGTACCATGATTTGATTGTGATCTTTTTGTGGCTAAGGAACAAATAAAATACCACCCTTCTCAAGTCACTGTATCTTAACCCCCTTCAGGTGGCAGGTATAAATCTTTCTGTTAAAATATGAGTGCAAAATGGGATTACTCTTGGATTAATATTAACAGTAGTAATAGACTCTGGCTAACTATAGAACAAACTCATTTCAATGGGGAAAACAAAATGGAGAGGAACTCTGGGCTGGGCAGGATGAACTGATAATGAGACAGCTGGGATAGAAAGGTGTGGGTAAGTATTAATAAAGCATACTACCCTGAAGAAACTTTTAAAAGGCAACTTTGTTTAGAGACATGGCTTTCTGAAACAGACACAATATAGGGTCTGATGTTTAAGAGGTTCTGTGAATCTCTGCAATCAGGTTCTAATCATCTTGCAGCTGTTTGTGTCTGTCACATATTACAACTGTAGGGATGAGTACCACAGGTGTGCTAGTGAGCACTTAGGCAAAAAGCATCACCAGGTATGCAACAAATACTGTTGGGAAAAAGTGTCAATTTAGTGCCTATTGATCTGACAGAAACCTATCTTGAATGGCAAATGTGTCTTGGTAGAAACACCACATATATAAATGATATTAGAGAAGGCGCGCGCGCGCGCGCGTGTGTGTGTGTGTGTGTGTGTGTGTATACACACACACACATATATATGCTTTTTCCACTGTACAGACTTGGCAGCTCTGGTCCTTCTCCTTCACAGACTTTCCCTCTGAATAAACATCTCTAGCTGAAACTCTGCTTTCCCTTCCAGCTCACGTGATTTCTACTTTCCTAGGATGTAAACATGCCTTGAAAATGCAGCCATGACTTACTCAGTCACAACTTAAGACTGCAATGTACAGAGAGTAGAAGAGTTCATGCACACTCTTGTCTCAAGCCAGGGTTTCACTATATTGCCTAGGCAAAGCCTTGAACTCCAGATCCTCTGGTCTTAGCCCCCACATACCTTGGGTTTCATGTGAGCCTCTGCACCTAGCTTCCTTGCATATTTATTAACAGAATTAATCAGGTTTGAGAGAGGAAACTCATCAAGAAACCTTAATCTCCAAAGTTTTAATTGAAAGCAAGAGAATTCACTGCAGACACACGTGTCAAATCTACAGAGACTACAAAAAACATTAAGCTATATTCTTTCTTCTAACCAATGAATTCTTACAAACTGGGAAGCAAATTTCACATATCCAGGATACATAATTTCCTTGTGTAATCTAACACCTGCTCAGGTCACCACACTGTCTTTGACACAACAGCACCTCTGGCTGAGGACTTAGAAGTAAGACAGAGGCATTAAGCCACATATCCATAAAAACAGACTCCTAAAAGACACACTGGTCTGTCTTAGAATATATATAACCCCATTGAAGATGGGGGTGGGGGTGCGCGGCTGTGTTAGGATTCCTGTGTGCCTATTTACCAAAACACCGATGAGGTGATAACCTTCTCTTAGGTGTGTTTCATTCTTTAAGGAATTAGTTCCAAGGGCTTGCTTTCTAAGGGGAACCTGCCATGCCAGATGCTAATCCCTGATAGTTCTTTTCAATTGTTTTACCTGCAGCCTGTTTAAAATGAGCAATTCAGACTTGGTGAATAGTACTAACTACACGTTCTAGAAAGTGGGGAAACCTTACAAATTCCACCCCAAACCCCATCTCCCCTGAAATAATGTGAGAAAGCTCTGATTCAAATTAAGCATGGTGGAAGGCATAAAAGCTCAGTTGTCAGTGGCTGATCCACATTACACTCTGCTGAGAACGATGCTCTCGGGGTTAAACACTTGCTGCAATTTTGGGAAGTAAAAACAATGGTGATCTGAACATGCTTCTGACACAAAACATGTCTCTGCCACAACACAATGTCTTAACTCAAGTTCACAGTTTGGATCACTACTCTGATCAGCATGGCCCACACAGAGACCTGCAAGAGCTTCCAACTGCATATCACCACACAGCTCAAACCAGTGTTTTATGAAGAGCAACCCCCTTCACAATGACACCACTGGATCCTGAGTAAATAATAATTCATTTCCTAACCTTGACTTCACAGCCTGGCCCTTCTACTTTCCTTCCTTCCTTTTTTTTCCTTCTTCCCAAACAAGTGACAAAGAACATGGAAGCTGATTGAAGGGGTCCATTATGTATCAACTTAAAGAAAGGCAAAGTGATTGATGAGAACAGCAGTCACCTTCAGTGCTGGCTACTGCACCTGTATCCTTTTTGTCAAATGACCTGAAAATCCTGCTGACAGTTTAACATTCAGTACAAGGATGTGCAGTATGGGACTACAGTTCTCAGTATTTTTATTTGCAATGAAGTCTGTAGGGATATAATTTGAAAGCAAAAGTTAAATTTTCTATTTTGAGAAGCTTTATGTCAGCTTACAGTCCCTGATTGCTATTGAATGGCTCTGTAAAACGTCAGCTCTGGTAGGACAGACAGAACAAGATAGCAGTATGCTGGTAACCTGGATGCTGCTAAGCTTTCATTCTCTGCTTGTCATTAGAATCAACACTTAACTCAGCAGCACTCCTTTTGACAACGCTCAATGAACTATAGTGAATTCTACGGCTACCAGACACATTCATGGTTCTCACTCTCTCTCTTTGGGATGGCCAATCTAAAAAAGCAATTGTTAGCTAAAGTAGAAAAGTGAAAATGCAGCATCCTAAAAACATTAACACTTTACCTAAACTGTTTCTCAATAGACTTTGGGATTCACCAGAGACCAAGCAACTATAAAAGTTTGCCCACAAGAAGAACTTCTGATGCTTCCTTGTAGGAGTGAAGGCAGTCAAGCGCTGTTGCTCATAACACTGTGGTTAACAGTGGAGCATGGACAGCCAGCCAAGGCTCAAAAGAAGCCCGGGCTCTGTGTGTGGACACAGCACCATTTCCTCTGGGCATTTATTACCTGTTAAAAACCAATCTTTTGGTGAGTGGCAGTTCAGGGTTTTTGAGAGCAAGCTGCAATATTTCTCCAGGTCTGCAGAGTCATAATTAAAGCTGAACTGAGCGGAATTGGAGAGGGAAGGTCAGCGAGGTGCCGTATGAGAGATGAGGCTGGGCTGATGGGCACCAAATGAACAAATTATGATGGGCCCCACTCAATGTGATGAGGTCAAATGCTTGTTTCTACCCACTGACAGTTCAATTTCCCTGAAATGTCTCCCGGTTCTCTATGAGCTAATTATGAATGAAAAGTTATCAACTGCCCACGCCAAAAGGGGCTTAAATACTATTTTGTGGAGTTCTTAATGTCAAAATATTGTTCAAAACAGCATGCTGTACCACTCCACATACAATTCTTGGGTTAATCTAAATAGCAGGGAACACTATCAATTTTCCTCAGGTTTCCCAGGATGTACACATGGAGCAAATCCTGCAGCACTTGTCAACGTAACAGCAAATAAAAAGATCACCTCAAGCAACCCTACAACTCCTTTCCTCAGGCAGCAGTTGCTCCCAGTTTTGCTATCAGATGACACAAGTCTATCAGTAACACCACTTCTTCCTTTTTCAGGAACCATCTTACCAGATTATAAGCTTCTAGGCATCAATACGTAGATTTGCTCCAGTGTAAGATTTACTACACGGAACCAGCTCAAAAGCAACGGACAAAAACCAAGCTTCAGGAAATCATGCTCCATGGTTTGTATTCTTTATACCTTTAAGCTTGTGTGTCTATAGTTTTTTTTTGCATTCTATGATAGGTGATAACTATATGACAGAATTTAAGACTCAAATAATTAAAAGCAAGTATGTGGACTCAATTGTAATAACATAAAAACAGCTTAAGATAGCAACATATAGTGAGGTCCTACTATGTGCCACCCACTATATGAACCTTTCATAGTAGGATGTATAGCATAGTAACTAAGAGTTTTCTAGCAAGTTACAGCACATATAAAAGCTTGGATCAGTGCCCCAAGGTTAAAGATATACCACACAGAAAGAGAGTAATATGGTCTAGATAAAATATAACACTGAGCTGAGTTTTAAGAAAAATTGCAAAAGATGTAAATATAACGTAACTGAAAATTATGTTGCTTGTCTTTTTTCAAATTAACATCAGAGGAAATGGAGTTTTAGGATGGTCTCTATAAGGAAAATAGGTCCAAAGTATAAAAAGAAGTAGTTGGCAGAGCTGGGCAGGAAAAGAGAATCAATTACAACTCCAGAGAAACCACTGGATATCAAGAGAGTGGAAAACATGTTGCCATCTAAAGACATCATATTTAAATACAGCCTCATACTTTTTGGCAACTTAGAAATACAGTAACTTCCTAGCATTAACCTTTGTTCCCACTGTTGCCAGAATATACTTAGGTAAGCAGTGTCAATTTATATGATTCCTTAAGAAGCATTATTTCATATATTTGTGTTCAGTGATCACAGTTTAATTCATTCATTAAGGGCCCTTTTCTAGAAGTTGATTTTTTTTCTAATTCTTATTGTAATTGCATTGTTCTGATCTTGTGTTATAAAGGCAGCTGCTTGCCTATCATTTGTACTTTCCTCGTTAATCCTGACTCAGTGAATTAACCTTTAATTACAGCCGTTAAAATTGAAATGAGCCTCTTGTCTGGCTGGGGCTGCCCCCTTTCAGTGCAGGATTCTGATGAAAAATTTTAGGGTCAATGAATATGTCCTATGTCATGTCTGATAGCTGCTGAAGATGTGAGGAGGTAAATGTTACCTTAGAAAGATGTGCTCTCAATTTGCAGGAGCTCTCTGTTGACAGGAAAATAAACTCAAAATCATATTTTCAGATTCTGTTTCTTATGATGTATTTTTAAACTAAATTAAGAGGACATGTGAGGAATGCAGAGCATGGGGCATATAATGCATTTAGTCAAATACAGTGCAGTAATTCCCTCTCCAATTTACAGTCTGAAATAGTACGTAAGTGATAAAAGGAATGTGTCAACGAGTACTGTTCTCTTAAAACTTTTTATTTATTTTGTGTGTTTGTGCATGCAAATTGGCCAAGGGACAACTTGAGAGTTGGCATTCTCTCTCTCTCTCTCTCTCTCTCTCTCTCTCTCTCTCTCTCTCTCTCTCTCTCTCTCTCTCTCTCCCCCCATCATGAGTTCTGGGAACTGAACCATCCTGGCAGCCCCAGAGTTCTACTATTTTCCAGATGTGCAATTGGTGGGAATAACTGACTTAGTGATGTCATAACACCGACAGCAGAGCTCTTTAAGCTGACATAATTGGGAATGAGTCCTAGAGCAAGAAGATGACAAGGAGTAATTTCACTGACTTCACATGTGTGAAGTACTTATCTTTCCTGGTAAGTACCAGGGTGGGAAGGCCAGCGCAAAGGCTCTGTCCTATCTTCTAGGGACTCAGACTCCAAGTCTCATTATATTTTCTATATAAAAATCCCTTCCTTTATATGATGTTTGCTGAAGTCAATTGGAATATCTTTAATGTATATAGATTTCCTAACTTCAGAGCTGAAAAGGACCTGAGAAACAATTGTTCCAGTTCCATAATTTCACAGATGAGGTTATGAACTTATTTCAACACTGATGATGGGTTTAAATTTACAAGCTACTGTACCAGATCATAATTCTATCAAATATGCCATATGAATTTACATATTTAAAAATGTATTAGGTAAGATTTCAAATGTACACAAAACAAAGAGGCTAATGTGATAACAACTAGTTCCTCTTCACTGAATTTCAAGTTATTTCCCTTCAGCATCAATACACTATGTGGGTGTCCACACAGGAGACCCTAGGTTGGACCCCCACCACAACAGGGAAGGAGAAGACATGCACCAAACATGGCAGCATCTGCTTAGCCCATCTAACCCAATCTTTTATTTTACTTCTGTGTTATTAAAAAAACAAACTTTAGACATAATTTTATCAACAAGCTTGGTTTGTATTAAAAAAAAAAAACAGCCCGAAGAAACCTTAAAATACTGTATTTCACACCCCAACCAGAACCCACTTCCTTAATTTATTCTTTAACCAGTGGCATTCACGTTTCTTTGGCCACACACCCTCATGCAGCTGCCTTGCTTGAATGGCCCAGGAGGACGTACACATGGTACATGGCTCTCTCTATCTCAAGCTTTCTCCACATGCAGTTCTGGAATAGTTGTTTCTTTGAGCCATAGTGTTTAGTGCTACTCTAACATTCTGGGGAGATATTTATAAACCCAGTAATGTAGAACAGCTGCAAACCTAGAGAAATAACCCAGATTGATAGGATTATAAAAGATGGATGTAATTACATTCCTGAATGGTTTGAATAACAGTGTGTCTGATCTATTCCAAGATAAGTGGTTTTTACTTTTCTTTGATATTAGGGTCATATACCGTACTTATCTATTTTTACTTCATGCTCTCTTATCTCTGGTAATAAATTAATTTCTTGTGTTAGTTGGGAATGTACCCTATAGCTGAATTCATTTTATCTTTCTTGGAAAGGAAACAAAGTCTTTATGAATATTACAATAATATTTTTCAGGCTTTCATGTTAAAAGATTTAACACCATTAAATAAGATTTATTTATTTTTCTTCCTGTGCTGTATATTTAGAAAACAAATTTAACATGCTTTTAAAGAGAACAGTGGTAACAGAAAGTTAACCTGACTGGCACACAAGCGATTTAACATGTGACTGGCCAATGCACAGTCACCTTTGACGCAAAGGGAGAATAAGAATTCTTCACTGCAAATGGCAAAATTCAACAGAAGCAGTAAGACCCAAAGGGTTACCGCTGACAGTCATACAAAATGCCAACAGTTTTAGGAATAGAGAATAAATCTACCAGAAAGGACATTCTCTTGTGAACAAATTACATTTTAAAGTCCCTCCCATTTCCTACTATAGTGCATGTAGTTATAAGAAGGAAGAACCAAAATTATAATCTTAAGAAAGCAGCAGGAGATGAGCAGTGTACCTTGTCAGCCCTGGCAATGATGACCTACAGCCAAGCAAAGAGAATGGCAGAAAAGAGGGAGAAAGGCCATGGCTTTCATTATTTTCAACTCTTCCATCCTTTCTCTTTGCAGATGTGTGTGTCCTTTGTGCTCTGTATTCACTAGTAACTATAATTAGCAGTTCAGTGGACTTCTCATTGGGGAGAACCCTATTGTCATACAAAGCAATAGGAGTATTCTTTACCATTTAAGACTTAACCTAGATTGTTTTGTGTGTATGTGTATGTGTGTGTGTGTGTATGGTGTGTGTGTCTGTGTGTATGTGTGTGTGTGTGTGTATGTGGTATGTGTGTGTGGTGTGTGTGTGTGAATGGTGTGTGTGTATTGTGCATGTGTGTATGGTGTGTGTGTGTGTGTGTGTGTGTGTGTGTGTGTGTGGAGTATGTGGTGTGAGTGTGTGCATGGGTGTGTGTGTGTATGGTGTGTGTGTGTGAATGGTGTGTGTGTATTGTGCATGTGTGTATGGGGTGTTGTGTGTGTGTGTGTGTGTGTGTGTGTGTGTGTGTGTGTGTGTGTGTGTGTGTGTGTGTGGTGCTCAGGGAGCAAAGGCAACTGCAGCTGAGGCTGATGGGCCCAAGTTGTATCTGCAAGACTCACATAGTAAGAGAGAACAAGTTGTCCTCTGACCTTCACCCATAATAATGTAATTTTTTAAATAAAAGACTTAAATTGACATGTGTTTGTTTAAACCAATTAAAATATTTTACAAAAATATCTGCAACTCAAAATCAATTCTAATCATTTTCCCTGTTCAAAAGCAGCTCTCTGTGTATCCAGAGGGACAAGAAATGAATGGGACTGAGATGCATGATGTGAAAGACACAAAGAATAAATAAAAAGAAAGTTTAAAAAAAGTTGCTCCCTTTATAACCTAGAAAAGGAACAGATGAGAATGGCTTCTGGTGACAATGGAGCCTCTAAGTAGATCAAGGAAAAAACACCAGGCCATAGCATGGCACACCTTCAAGTTTAACTGCAAAATTAAATCTGTTCCCAACTATAGAGGACTGAATAAAAGAACAAGACAGGACGTAACTAGGCAATGGAAGCACAAAATACTGTCAAGCTTTAATTAAAAAATGTTTTCAATTTAAGCAGACCCAGGCCAGTGATTTTTCATTATTTTTAACACAGCTCCATGACTACTGACATTTTCATCAGAACAAATAAAGGGTTTTCCTCAAATTTAAAATGACAAAATTATTTTAAAATTTGACTCATAATTTCCTTCCCTTTTAAACTCAAAGGAATTTGATCTTAGCTGGACCTGTCTCTTAGCTCAGAGCTTAATACACCTTCACCTTTAACACAAAGTATAAAGCATATTTCTGAGAGTGTTCCTATCATATAAGTTACAGACACATGACCACTTTCATGAATGACACTGCATTCTCATGGAACATCATGCTTACGAATACACGCAGGATGCCTCCTACAGCAATCTGTCCTTGCAAGGCAACTTGGGGAAAACCCTGACACCCTGGAGGTATAAAAGGAGTGGAAGGCATGTTCACAGCCATTTCAGGGTTAGAAGGGCAATTTCAATCATGATCATCATTGTTATGTACAATTATCCCAGTAATTTCACTTGCTGCTTTAACCTATTTCAGGTGGAGTGAATCTAATTCTTCTCCCTCAGTTATAGCTTGCCTTTTCTTTCATATTATTTTTAAATTAATGAGTGACCTCCATAGTAAAGCAGGCCTAAGGGAGGCTCTGCTCTCTTCTCATGTTAAATTTTTATCACAAAACATAGGCAAGACCTCAGCCTTCATCATGGAGAGTGCTAATCTCATTAGATGCTATTTTCCTATAGCAGAAAGCCATAAGCCCATTTGGTAGCTAAATTTCTATATTTTCTGCCACACTAACTATAAAAAACTAACTTTAGAAGCTGTTTTTGTTTGTGCATGTGTGTGGGTGTGGGTGTGTGCTTGCTTGCTCAGATTCAAGTGTTAATGTGGGTTCCCTTTTTTCACACACTTCATTGTCAATCCTTGGGGAGAAGGGGACATTAGTTGCATGGCTCCTGAGGCATGCCATCTTTTCCAGAAATTCTATCTGACCACAAACAACAGGAAAAGTGCCTTTGCCACTGTCTGTACCACAGCACTACAGGAGGTTGAAACAAGGGCCCACATGCAAATTCAAAGAAAGCAAACCAAGAAGAGCTTATAAAAAGTAGCCCTCTACTGTGTGTTTGAGAGCAAAAGTGGTTCAGAAGTCTCAGTTTTAAGCTGTTAAAGGTTCAAAACCACAGCAAGGATATAGGACTCCGTGAATATTGGCACTGTTTGGAATATGAGAAAAATAACACATAATGGCAATAACAGCCAAAAAATTTCTATGAAAATAAATGCACTTGCCTTTGGGACAAATCTTCTTTTTCACATTCCACTGTAAACACTGCATCTTGCCTACTCTACCTACCACTTAGTCTCTGGCCTGAATAAATACCTGAATGAAAAAAACTGTAGAACAAGGACTTGGCCTCCCACTCTGTCCCCAGGAAAGATTGGCTCCTAAGAGGCCACCTCTAAATGTTGGGATCACCCCAGTTATTGGAGAACGAGGAGTATCCCAGGGGAGCTGACTCTGCCTTTAGTGAACACAAAGGCCTGGAAGAGCTCTTAGGCCCTGCCCCAAATCTTTACCAAGTTTTCCCTACAGTCCTCTAAGTCCTGACTATAGTCTTGTCTTCTGAACTTGATCCCGAAGCATACAATCTTCCAGAGACACAAAACCACACTTTGGGAGTTATCTAGACATTGTTTAAGACTGTTATTTTACATAATTTTCAAAAAACCACATGTAGATATTCAGGGACAGTATCTCTACTTTGTAAGTGTCAAATTCCAAGATACAATGATTAGAAGCAGCTTGGAAAAGAGCAGAAACCAAGCCCCTGTGTCCCAAATTACACTTCTCATGTCCCCTGTCTTCCTGAGTGAGCTTCTAGCTTGCAGTCAAGTGCTAAAGAACCATGGGCACCATACGTCCATTATGGGTGCTGCAAAGTGATAGACTGCCTGAGAACTTCATAACCCAGAAAAGGCATTTCCATAGACACACAACCTTAACCACCAGCTGACTGAATCAATGAATGAGCCATGGCCATGGTGACATCGTTGATCAGATAAACCAGAAATTTCCTAAGATAGCTTTTAAAAGTAATGGTTTGTGTATGTCCATGTGCAGGTGCATATATGTGCATGTGGAGGCAGGGAGTTAAAACTGGGTGTCTTCTCCACAGACCTGTGACCTCACTGACTCAGCAGCCTCCAGTGCTGTGTTGCTATGCCTGGTTTCCATGTGAGATCTGGGATCCCACCCCCGGGTCTTCACATTTTGCAAGGCAAATGCTTCATTGAGCATCTTCCTGTCTTAGAGAGGTAACTTTAACTTTGTCTTTATAGCAATATTATGTGACCCAGATGTACAAGGTCATATAAATTACAGAGACTGGAGCTCCACTTCAACAATTCTAGAGTACTAAAATTTTGTTCACATTTTTCTTATACACAAAATTATCTCTTCTCCATTGTCTCCATCTCCACAAGAACCCTAATATGCAGAGGCCTGCTCCATCTGTATAGTCAGGACTCGACTTAAACTCGTGGTTTAACGATAATCAAGTGAAAACATCCACTGGATTAAACAGTTTGTCACTGAAATATCATGAGCAAAATCTAAAATGCTCTCTATTTAGGAGCCATCTGTTGGCCAACTGCAAGCTGTCTCATGCAAGACTGAAACAAATGCCATGTTTACATATCATCTCCATCAGACTTTGAAAGTAAAGCCTCTGCCTCACAATCATGTTCATTCAGCATAAACAGCCCCTGTCTGAAATACATGATTCAAAGGGTTAGAATTAACAATGGAGCTCTCCATCTTTTCTCTCTTCCTACCTTTCTTCCTTTTTTTTTTTTTTTTCTTAATGTGTATGGCTTGTTTGCCTGGATGTCTGTGCAGCACCATGTTCATACAGTACTGATAGAGACCAGAAAGGCATCAGATTCCTTGAAAATGGGAGTGACAGACTCTTTTTAGCAGCCAGGTGGGTGCTGGGGATTGAACATGGGTCCTGTGGAAGTCACTGCTCTTAACCACTGGGCCATCTCTCCAGCCCCATACCCATATTTTTGAGATAGGGTCTTACTGTGTGGTCCAGGCTAGATTAAAAATTTCAATTTTCCTGCCTCAGCATCCCATTTAACCATCACACCCAGTCTATCTGGAAATTTTCATGAGAAAAATATTTGGTGTGGAAAATTCTTCTTTGGGTTTCTGTGTATACATTTTCGTTGATTACAAGAAACAAAACCCATCAGATATGCAAGGAAAAAAATCCAGTGGAATAAATTAAAAAAAAAAAACAACCTATGAACAAAAAAGCCATGCATATACTAAAGAAAAGTTTCATCTATTTATTTTTACAATCCTGTTTTATCATCCCACTGTAACCACTTTTACTGCTTCTTTGATTTACATATGCTTAGAATACTAGAGTTAGAAACAAACATGGAAGTCTGTCCTACTGCCAACATTGGAGAGCTGAAAAATCATTCAACTATCTAGTGATGATAATGCAGACAGACAGACAGACAGACAGACAGACAGACAGACAGACGTGAGCTGTGCTGGAAACACCCTATTCATTAGCAGACGCTTTCTCCACATATGCTTTAGCTGTTTTGAACAATATGTGTTACAGCTTGATTAAATTATGAAAAATATAGAAAACAGGAATCCATAATCCCATAATTCAGAAAATTAATACTATGATTTTTTATAGTCTTTTATTTTCCCTGTTTTACAAATACCATTGTATAATTTTGCAAAACTGAAATCTTTACGTGCTACATTTATGGGTCTGTTTTTTTCACATTAGAATGTATTTTATTGATTATAAAAATTTTCTTAAATTATTTTAGCCATATTTTATATAACCATTACTCTTCCTGTCATAAGACAAGGTGGCATACAAACCACCTTGCATATGAATCTCTGCATTTCTTTTTTTTTTTCATCTTTTTTTTATTTGAATTAGAAACAAGATTGTTTTACATGTCACTCCCAGTTCCCACTCCCTCCTCTCCCCCCCCCCCAACTAAAACCCTACCTATTACCTATTTCTGCTCCCCAGGGAGGGTGAGGCCTTCCATAGGGGGTCATCAGAGTCTATCATATCCTTTGGGATAGGGCCTAGGCCCACCCCCTCCAACCCCACCCCCCACCCCCGTGTGTCTTGGCTCAGGGAATATCCCTCTATGTGGACTGGGCTCCCAAAGTTCACACCTATGCTAGGGCTATGTACTGAACCACAGGAGGTCCTGTAGATTTCCGAGGTCTCCTCATTGAAACACAGGTTCCTGGGGTCTGGATCAGTCCCATGTTGGTATCCCAGTTATCAGTCTGGGGACCAAGAGCTCCCCGCTGTTCAAGTCAGCTGTTTCTGTGGGTTTCACCAGCCTGGTCTGGACCCCTTTGCTCATCACTCGTTCTCCTCTGCAACTGGATTCCAGTTCAGTTCAGTGATTAGCTGTGAGTGTCTGCTTCTACTTCCACAAAATGCTGGATGAAGGCTAAAGGATGGCATATAAGTCAGTCATCAATCTCATTATCAGGGGAGAGCATTTAAGGTAGCCTCTCCTCTGTTGCTTAGATTGTTAGCTGGTGTCATCTTTGTAGATCTCCAGACCTTTCCCTGGTACCTGAATTCTCTGTAAACCTAAAATGTCTTCCTCTATTATGGTATCTCCTTTCTTGTTTTCTCCTATTCTTCCCCTGACTCAACCTTTCTGTTCCCACATGTCCTCCTCACCCCTCCTCTTCTCCCCTTCTCATTTTCCTAGCTCCCTTCCCCCTCCTCCCTTGCTCCCAATTTGCTCAGGAGATCCTGTCCCTTTGCCCTTCCTCCAGGGCATATATGCCACTCTTAGGGTCCTCCTTGTTTACTAGCTTCTCTGGCAGTGTGGATTGTAGGCTGGTTATCCTTTGAATCTCTGCATTTCTTATTATTTTCTCAGAAATCGATTTACTGGGTGGAAGAGTAAGTGTTTTGATGAGTCTGCTATGGGCAGCCATGATATCATCTGGAAGGATGCATCCGGAATGAGCTGGTAACAAAATGCCCATTTCACATCTCCTCACCAACAGACGCTGAATTCTGCAGTATTTTGCTAATGCCAGGCAAAATGGTTCTTTAAATTTACATTTATTCATTAATACAACCGCACATTTCCATCCATCCATTATCATCTGTACTTCCTCTTGGATTTATAATCCATTTTTATCATCTGTCTACTTAAAAAATGTTTTACTAGAGAAAAATATACACACAGAAAAGCATGTTTTAAGTGCACAGCTGTTCAATGATTTTTCTCCCTAAATGGAACACACCCACAGAAGCGTACCCATCAAGACAGAGCATGAGCAGTCCCCAGAGCTCCCACATGTCCCTTACAAGCACTAACTCTCTCTGCTAAGAGTAACCTCTATTCTGATGCCTAATGAGTTTTGCGTGGCTTTGTGCTCCTCCCCCACTTTATACCAATAGTTCTACTGCTTGTTTGTTTTTCTGATTAGTAAAGATGAGGAAAGGTACAGTTATAATCCCAGCACTTGCAAGGCTGTGTCAGAACGTTATGAGTTCAGGATCAGTGTGTACTACAGAAGAACTTGTCACAAAACAACAAACAACAAAAATCTGAAAGAAAACAAAGGTTAAACTGAATTAACTGAAATTAGAAAGGCATGCGCGCGCGCGCACACACACACACACACACACACACACACACACACACACACAGAGGATTAATGAGTAATCACAACTGATGACTCTGCAAACAGATACACAGAGAAACCAATTGTGTGGGGGTAGGCATCCTCATTTTAATTGAAAAAAACAACAACCAAATGAACAAAACCCCCTCAGACCCCAAGTCCTGCAAATATGCTCTCATGTCATATTCATGCCCACACTCAAAGAGAGGGAGATTAAGAACGGTTTACTGAATGATGTAATGGGCCAGTCTCTGCTCTAACACAACCTCACAATCCAGGAAGACAGGAAGCTGAAGTACAGAGGTGCTACTTGCCAGACTGCAACAAACTAGTAAGTGGCCAAACAAGGACTTGTGTCCCACACAACTGGTGTCTGAGAGCAGGTTGTTATCTATCCTACCTTACATCCTAGGGAGTTTTGGAGCATCTAAATGCTTCACTATAGATTTTCTGATCACCACTTTCTAAATCTTTAGAGGCTAACACACATGCTCAATAAACATTTATTACTTGAGTACATGAAAGACTTCACTGCCAATTTTTGATGCTTTCCCATCTTTTTAAATATGCTTTAATATGCCTTTTCCTTTAGAAAGAAGAACATCCTGAAAGCCAAAACACAACTTACTCACTTCTCAGTGGCTAAGAGAAAAATCTCATTCTATACTTGAACAGACTACTGAAGCTTACTAGTTCCAATGGTGCTTTGTGTGAACTCACCAAGGAGGAACAAATACAAGTTGCTCTTCTCAGCACAGACTGGTGCAGCATGTTTTCTCTGAAAGGGGAAACCCCCTGGAATGACGTACAAGGCTTTATACCTCTCTTTTTTCAATAGGAGCAGCTCCATGTTTCCCTGGCAGCTCAGATCTGCGTGATGCAAGCCTGCAGCTGCCTGACCACTCAATACACAAGGTCCCAGTTATGTGTGCTTATAAGCTCACCGACTGGACTATTTCAACAGAAGGTCAGCCATAGCAATAGACTGTATATCCTAGGTAGCTTGTTGGACTCAAAGTGAAAGGTTGGTGGGCATAACAGGCTAACTGCAGAAAAATTACTGCAGTTTCAGACACTGACAGGTTGACAGTTTTGATGTTATTTTGCGTTGGCAGAATACTCATCTTATTAAAGTTATACTCCCTCAAATAATGCTAATTTTTTTTAGATACCAGCATATATAAATAAATGTGTAAAGATAACACAAAGAAAAATACAATCCTGGGCTTTTAAAACAAAAACAACAGTGACCTTTTAGTAGCCAAGTGGTGATAACAGAAGGGCTGTGGGCTAGTATACACAATGATTAACTTTTCTTCTCTGTTTCCATTGCACAGAAGTCTATGTGCCTACAATGAAATTCTCTAACAATGCGTTGTATATGTATATGTGTCTGTGAGTGTGTATGATGTGAGTGCATATTTCATATCCTCATTGGTGAGTGACACATTATTGTCTATACACTACCTGGATGTGACAAAGAATCCCTTTATGTTACAGACATAGGGCAGTGAAAAAATGTACACATAATAATTAAAGGTAACTAACAAGCAGAAGTAAATTGAGAGGTAACAGTTGGATAAATTTAAATATCATTACAAAATTAAAAGGTCTGTCTGAATCAGACTTTTGTTAGAGGAGGTACTACTGAAAACTAAGAATTCATATTATTTGGTTTTTTCATAAGAAAGATGATATGTACCATATGGTCATAGGTGTTATATGGAGGTCACTTACGTTGATAACGGATGAAGAAGTTGACAAGTTTAGACCTTCAAGATCAGCTATCAAGCTTGGAGAAAGGGCTGGTGTAGGAAGGGCAACTGGAGTGGATACTGGGTTAACTGGAAGAAAAGGCCCAAATAAGTAAGTGTGCATGAAAATTTAATTCATATTATTAAAAGCAACATTTTTATTTTGCTAGTAAATCTAATTAAATTACTCCAATTAATGAATGTATGGCAATTCTATTTAACATCCTGATTTAGTCAAGTTATTATTAAGTAACAGAGTGCTTAGTCCGAGCTTGCAAACATAATGCCAAACCCATAACAAAACAAGGTATAAATATCTTGAGTAATGGTTTTTGAAAATTTGTATCGCTAACATTTATCACCCAGAACTTCACTAAAAGAAAGTAGTAGGACACATTTTCCACATTAACGTAAAGAAAAATGTAAAGAATGATTTCCAGCTGGGTCAGGCTTTTTAAAGGATGCTTAACTCACACCTTCAGTTTTTCCTTCACTCTAATGAATTAGAGTCCAGGCTGGATAATGCCCTCTAATTAGACACTGCGACAAAGCTATGTGCTAAAGCTGGCATGCACCTAATAACAGAAACCTGGATCATGAAAAATCTGTTCAAAACCAAACTCCAATTATGTAACTTGATTATCATTCCCAAGATGTTAGTCCACATCATTCAGCCTACCTACAGGACACTTCAGGTTCCACCTCCCCTCTGACAAACTGACAACTGTACTTCTCATGTGACACAGATTGCACCTTTTTGTGTTTGTTTTGTTATTTTGTCAAGACAGAGTTTCTCTGTATAGCCCTGGCTGTCCTCGAACTCACTCTGTAGACCAGGCTGGCCTCAAACTCAGAGATCTGCCTGCCTTTACCTCCCGAGTGCTGGGATTAAAGGCCTGCGCCACTACCATACTGCTCATTGTTCACCTTTACTGTTTTGGTTAGCCTATGAACACTTCACCTTACTGGCTTTTAGTTTTTAGTACAGTCTTAACTGTTGAATTGGGGGCGGGGGGAGTAACAGTGTAAAGGAGTAACTTAACTTGACTCTACTTTTCAGATTCTTTCTCTCCTTTTAGTTTACATTATCCCTAGGATTGGGCAGAAAAAGAATTAATTCATAAAGTCAACAATAAAATGTTTTTTTTTTCAAGATAAGGTCTCTGTGTTAAGAAACTTATGAGAAAAAAAGATACATGCCCCTTAAAAAACAAAGCAACACTACAGTTTGTAAGTGAGTGCTAAGAAAGACAACCTCTAAAGGAAATCTCAAACCAAGTCTACACACACAATAGAAACGCAGGGGTGGGACTGGGTGTCTGTGGGAAGGCAGTCCTTGGTTCCCCATTGCTTTATTTTTAGCATGGCTGAAGCAATGTTAACACAACATGTACAGATACAGATGCAAATGCTTTCACACAGAACATTCATTCAATCCCAGGACAATATTTGTTTAATTTTGTAGATCCAGCAACTAAATCACAGTGGGTGTGATGGTAAATGTTAGTTATCAATGTGAGTGGATCTAGAATCAATTAACAGATGACTGTTGGGGATGTGTCTGAGGAACTTTCAAGATCCGTTCAATTGCAGTGGTAAGACCCACCCAAACTGTGCAGCACCTTCTGGTGGCAGGCCAGATTAATAGATCTGAGCAAGGGAAGCATTTGCTTCTTGCCTGTTTGCCTTCACATTGTGCTGCCAAGTTCATCTACCCTACTGGCATTTTGCTGCTGGGGCTGTGACCAACACTCATCACTAATATCCAAGTCCAGCTTCTTCAGCCTTCCAATGAGAAGGCTGAAAGACCTGTGGCTCTAGGAATTTTCCAGACCTTCAGAGATAAAACTGGAACTGTCAAGGCAGTCAGCCTTATGGACTGAGCAGCTGCCAGGCTTCAGGCCTCTTCAGTGTGAAGGCAGCAATGGTGGGACTACCTAGAGCACATCATGCAAGCCAATCTGATAAGTGCCTTTCAATGTGCATGCATTCTATTGGCTCTGTTCCTGGAGAGAACACTGACTAATGTACAAGTCAAATAAACTGTAGCACAGTTAAGAAGTAAAAAGAACTGAGATTGGAACTCTCCACTGTCCAGGCACGGTGGATCACACCTTTAATAATCGCAGCACTCTGTAGGCAGAGGCAGGCAGATCTCTGTGAGTTTGAGGACAACCTGGTCTAAATAGTGAGTTTCAGGTTGGCTAAGGGTACATAGTGAGACTGTCTAAAAACAGAAAGAGAAATTTCAACCTTTCTATTGTCGCATAGCCACCTTACTCTACGCCTTACCCGAACAACACTCAACACTCTGGTAACTGATACCAGAGACAATAAAGCTTATGAAGAAGTCCAATTGTCTATTTGGAAAGACTTCAGAACTAGTTGAACTAAGGGTATAATGAGCAGGTTTACCCTCCCTACAAAGGAACACCAGAGTGATTCTGCTTTATGATCATCTCATTTAGGTAAGCTGGTATAGGGGACTAAAAGATATTCAAGTTTCCAAAATGAAAAAATATACCCACCTCCCTCCCCAAAGGCAGAAGGTATATTGCTTTCTTGAAGTCCAACAAACAGACTGCAGGTCATGTATTATTCTGGCATGGGTATTATCTCCTGAAACCCATACGTCAAATAACCTCATAATCTTAAGGACCAAGCCGACAAAACTTGAGCCCTGGAGAAAGTTCACATTCAAATCTAACAGCCAGCATTAAGAATGCCATATTATGAATTAAATGACAGATGGGCACTCTTAGGGTTGTGGTATCTAATCCAGTATTATGTACCTCTTGAGTGACTTTTGTTATGGCATTTTCTTTTATATATATGATATACTTGGATCATATTACCTTCATTTACCTGCCCTCCCATCCCTTTCCTTTTCTCCTGTAGTCTTCTGCCTACTCTCATGATCTTCCGCCACCCCAGATGCTACATGAGATAAAACATGCAAGGCTTATCTGTGATTCCACCTCATTTAACATGACTTCTAGTTCCATCAATGCAGCATATACCCTGCATCTGCTTCAACCAACCTCAGCAACACTGAAAATTAGAGCATTTTAACATTCATGAACTCTCATTTCTGACTACTCTCCTCATACAGAATCGACCTAGCAATCAAGTTCACTGTACTACTCAGCAACCACCACACTGAATCATTTAGGAATGGTGACTATATATACTAAGGTTAGTAAAGTTATAGGCATCTGAATTCTTAGACATATATTTGCTTGAAGAAAGACTTTCCATAGTTATAACATTGAAGGAAAAGCCAAACTGGCCAGGCAAGGCTTGTAAGCCACTGTGGCAAGTAGAAGACGGTGCTGGGTTTCTTTTGTTCCTCTCCTAGTTCCCTTCCAGTGTCAGTACCCACAGTCAGGATCTTACAATGTGGATGCTGTGAGGCAGGATCATGATTTGGTAGTGCAAGGACAAACTTCCAAAGTAAAACGGGTCTAATACACTTGACTTGGTGCTTCACTCACATGACACAGAACTGGCATGCTGAACCAATGAAAGCACTTATACCACTGGCTGGAAACTCTCACCTCTTCTGATCATTTGTGACAGATGCTTCTAAGGTTTGGGAAATCTACATGAGAAGTACTATCCAAGTATAGAATATAGGGAAGTCATAAATACAGAACAAAGGAAGTCCCAGTACTTACAATCGTCTAGATCTAGAAGGAAAACATCTTTGGGGGGAGGATGTCTTTCTTGTTGGGGTTTTCTTTCTTTTGCCTGTAAAATATCAAAACCTCACTTACTTCAGATCTTGTCTAAAGAAAACCATGAAATATTCTTACCACTACAAAACAAGTGTGTTTTTGCCTATTAGCCTTAGAAACAAAAACACAATATAAACTTTTGCATGGTGATACATTTTCCTGAATCAAAATTTCTTTGTTAGCATATTGTATTTCTTACTCATCACACAAACTGTGTTTACAGACCATAAAGTACCTTTAGAAGAAAATTTAAATGTGATAGTTATTTTAAAACCTGACACCTTTTTCTTGTTGGCTAAAAATACAATGTGGCTCTCATTACAAAGTGAATAAACACTCGTAGAAATAATTGTTAAACAGGTTTATGTAAGAAAAAAGAATATCCAAACATTGCATAGGCAGTGACAGTGTCCTCTCAGGCTTGTAACAGGCCGGACTCCTCAGGTGCCCGAGAGGCACTCACGAGATACTCAGTATCCCTATGCTGCGTTGTATTGGAGGTCTTCACCGAAGGCACCCATTAAAACAACATCTCTAGCTCTTGCTCTTTAGTATGGAAAACAACTCATTCCCTTCTTTGTTTTATATAAAGTAAATATTTAAAACACATCTACCTAAAACTAGTGCTTCTTCCATGACAAACTGGCCTATTCACTGTTTATGAACATTCATCAACATGGAATGAATACAAAGGTCTTATGCCAGGTTACCCATCATAATAAAATAAAAATAGCTTATACAATGCTTGCTGTAAAATCATAAGGACCTGAATTGGGATCCCAACACCCACATCAGAGTCATGTATAATCCCAGTGTATGCTGGGAAGGTGGAGCAAACAGGATTTCTGGCTAGCCAATCCAGCTTAATAAGTTACAGTGTTAACACTGTCTCAAAAAATAAGGTGGAAAGTAACTGAGAAAGACACCAGATGTTGATCTCTGGCTTCTACACATATAAACAGGTGAATGCACACTTACATCCATAGCGTCCACATACATAGGAATACATACATACCTGCCCACTGTGCATAATTATAAACATGTAAGTAGCACAGTAAACAAAAAAGGTCAACAAAGAACAGTGAATTAAACTGACACATTTGCATCAGTGTTGCTTAATCTGTCTGTCTTTTACATAAATTCTCAAATTCAAAAAAATTTACTTCTTTTTGTTCATTCACTCATTCATTCAATAGATATGTATAGAATTTTAAATGCATATCAGATTCTGTACTCAGCAATGGAAATAATAACCTAGACAAAGTCCATACTCTCAAATAAGAGAATTTTAAACTTATTGTTAGCATTTATTGTGCCAATGAAGCAAAAGGTCCACATGAGTGCTGATGCACTTACAACTCTGCACACACATGAATAATAGCATACATAAAAATATGCCATGCTGGTAGGTAGAGTGTACTGCTGTCACAAAGGACCTGAGTTCAGTTCTTAGCACATGCATCAACAGCTCACAACCACCTGCAATTCCAGCTCTAGGGTATCCTTCACCATCTTCTGGCTTCTTTGGCACACACACACATACACACACACACACACACACACACACACACACACACACACACACACACACACTTTTTAGAAAAGCATAATGTTTTCATGTGACTGCAGTTTTATGTGTATTCTCCTTTATGCTAACACTCGGAGAACTGTTCGAAGATTATATAATACACATTAAAACCAAAAAAAATTATAACTAAAAAATAAAAAATCAGTATTATTTCCTTCTAAGGTGAGTTTTAACTCCATCCTTCTTCAAACATAAGACATCATCTCACCTCTTAACTCTTCAAATGAGTACCAATGCCTAGTCTTCAGGAAAAGAGAAGAAATGCTAGTTTTGAGACTGAAATTTAAGTTACAAGCAGATTCAGAATAAAAAGGCCATTACTACTAGACTTCACCCCTGTGAATAAAAACATAACCAAAAGGTTATCAGCATGTGGCTCACTGACACAGTGCACACAATGGGTGCAGTGTCCCATCAGCTACAACAACAAAACTGTCTTTATCAAAGTGTAACCTGAAAATTAGAAACCTATCGAAACAACAAAAATGATAAGGTTAGAGTGGAAGGCAAGTCTACACCCTATGTTCCACTTGACAGCCGAGACTGTGTACCAGTATCTATTCAACCCACATCTGGTCACATACAACACAGAGGAGAGCTATTGTAAGTCTAGGATCCTCTCTTATCAGAAGCCCAGAACAGAGAGACAACGGGCTCGAAAAAGGACAGAATTCCATTGACTTTCTGAGAAGAGCAAGTAAGCAGTGACTGCAATACAACATTACCAATAGATGATGGTCATTTCCACCAAATTGGAAAAGCCTTGCATTCCAAATCAAGGCTATAAAATGCTTCATGATATGCAAGCATGCTTCTCATACATTGTATTTCATTTTTCATTTTAAAAAATCCATAGTAAGTTCACAACATTTTCATACTTAAAGGATCTACTATAAAAATAAAAATCTGAATTCTAAACAAAGAAGTTAAGAGTCCTATTCCATCAAACATTTCTCCATTTGCAATTCATCTTGGTAATAGAGACAGAACCTGGGCAAATGCATATAGGACTTGAGGCAGGAGATTTTTCTTGCTCAATGCATAATTCATGTGCTCCGCCTGCAAAGTGTGTAAAATGAGGATTTCACACCGCAGCATGAGCCACGGAGCTGCGGAGAAAAGGCAGATGAAATCATATTTTACTGTGTGAATTTTATTTCTTAGACTCCCAATATTTATACAAAACCGCCATTGACAAACCAAACACACTGACAGATCACCCACTGTTTCCATTGTGTTAGGACTTGAGAGGAGACCAAGCAGAAAGATAGACAATTTGTTTTGTATATTTTTTTAAATAGAGGATTAGGTTTTTAACAGCTGAGTGACTGTATTTGACTTTTATAAGGACAACAGTTACTGATCTTAAGATCCTGCTGCAAAAAAATACCTACTTATCAATTCACTGCCTTCAAATCCGCACCTTGTTTCTATGGTATTAGATTATACACCTCAACATAGGAACATTTTCAAAATAGGATAAAAAGTCAGAGCGTTAAGAAACTAACTTATAGTTAATATATTTCATTTAAAAATAAGTAAAGGATTTTAAGTTCTAAATACAACCAAAAATATGAACAATAACTCTGTAAAGAGTTTTCACGCATTATGAACATCCATTTGCATACCGATTACAGAAAAGCTAAGTGGAAAAAAGACACAAAGTGATGAGCAGCAGATAAGCTTCTATTGTACAAAGTTTTGAAATTTAAGATGACACAACAGGATAACCAGTAAGAAAGTTTATCAGACCCCCACTGTTCTTAAAATCCAGAGCAAATGAATGCTAATGAGCAATACAAGGGGGTCTAACAAGCCTTCCCCAGCAGAAAACACCTGCTTCCTTCCACAGGACTGCTGTTTGACAGTTTCCCTTTGTTTTAAAGATCTCAACTAAAATCAAAAAAATTTTTTTTGAGAATTTAAACGAGAAAGACAAACACTGAAAGAGACAAAGCTTTGAATTTTTATAATAAAAACCACATTCAATAGTCACACAAGTTAGGATTGCAACCCCTGTAAAAGTCAGTGAACAGACAAACCCATCTTCACTTCTCAAAGAACAGAAAACAGGCTGAAAACGGCTCCTCTGTAGCATTTGCAGAGTCATTTCATATCACAGTAAAACTGCCTTTTCACTAAGACTCCCTCACAAATTAGTTATCTCCATCACCAAGTCTTTATATTAAGGCAATCTTGATGTGCTGACAGTCAGATGTTATTCCCCAGGCCAATGACTGGTTCTGAGATCACTAGGAAAGGTCATCAGTGTCACAATACCTCCCAAAGAGGGACAGCAAAGTTCTAAGACACATAAAACCTGGGATAGTATAGACATTGCAGACACAGCCAAGAATACACAGATTCCAGTGTTTTTCCATGTTAGTTCACACAGTAATCCCATGAACCAGACATAAATATTCTTAACATGTACGAAGTATTAAGTTCAAGAATACTAAACACTTCACACTTATTTCACACTGATAAATTATTATGCCTTAAGTAGGTTGCATGTAACTAAAACATTTATTAACACAGGACTGCAAGCATGGAGACCTGAGTTCTGATCCTCCACAACCACATAACAGAGCCAGGCACTGCCCTGACTCTAATGCTAGCACCTAGGAGGCTGTCACAAGAAAAACCCAGTGTCACTGGACAGCTAGTCTAGCCAAATCCAGGAAGTAGAAGTTCAGTGACAAGTCCTGTCTCAAACACTAAGGTGGGAAACAATTGAGGAAGATACCCGACATCAACCTCTAGCCTCTACACATATGCATACACACATACATTGCACCCACACAGCCACTACACAATCCCCCAGACAAAACATTGTTAATACGTATAAAGAAATAGGTGAATTCATAGTACATTCTAATCATGATTTCAGATCACCACCTTGCCCACTGATATCTCTATCTGTAGGTGCACACATCAAAGAGACTGCAGCTAATGTGTCAACAGCAGAATAAGACTCCACTGACACAACCTTAGGACACAGAAGCAACCTAACAAGCTTAGTTACAGGAATACTGAAGCCTAGGTTCACTGAAGGGGAAACATCTAACAACCTGAAAAGCATTATTTTAAATAAAATGTCCAACACATCTTAACTTGTAGAACATAACTTTAATGTTACAAAATAATCTAAGACACAGAGATACAAATGAGGATCACTTCCACATATAATGTCTAAATTGCTAAGCTTTCTCTCTATTCTTCCATATAAAAATATTTTCCTTCACACTGTATAAAGTATGTAAAAGTGCTTAAAATATGGAACTGTTCAAAGTGATTTTGTGGGGCTAGAGATGGTTTAGTTGTTAAGAGCACTGGCTGCTCTTGCAGGGGATCCAGGTTCAGTTCCCAGCACCTACACAGGGGCTCACCAGTGTCTGAGATTCCAGTTCCCAGGATTCCTACTCCTTATAGCCAATGTGGGCATGCATACACATGCAGGTAAACACTCATACAAAATAAAAATAAATTAATCTAAAAAAAATTTGCTATAAGTATTACTTGGAATAAAATAATTATTTTCTAGAAATGATGATACTCCAAACATTTCTCAAGACACATTTCAGAAAAGAACATGGGCACTTGCCCATAAAACAATTAAATCTGAGACAAGATCATGTTCTATTGCCATTACTGGTCACAACACAGCATTAAATAACAAATCCTTAAAGAATACAGATATCCAGGAGTGACGCCCTCCCAACACTACCGTTTCAGTTCTCTGCAGTCACTGTCTATTAGAAGGGAGGTCCACAGTCTAACAGGAGGTCACTTCCTCCTCGCCTTCTACATTCTTTAATAAGAGAAATGTGCAAAGATGAACAAAGGCTCAGATACAGCCAAGTACATAGTTTCATAAGAGAAGTGTGAGTATTAGGCCAGCATATGAGTAGATTAGAAAGAGAGAGGTGGATGTAGACACGGTGGAGGAGGTTTAAATGAACTCAAATGGCAGCTTAATCCAGTCACTGGGCTGAAGGTGGGGGTTGGGAAAATATCAGTCTGAGGGTGACTATACCAAAGGGCTACAGAGCTGAAGAAGAGTTGATGTAGACAATGAAAGGAGGAAAAGAAGAAACAGACAGGAGAAATCAGATGAAAACTCTAGAAGTCCTGGCATCTATCTAAACATGTAGAGTGGAGGAGTCAGGAGGAAGGACTGCTGGCCCTGTGTAAACACACATTTCTGGTTGTGCTAGGGTTAAAAATCCAGCCCATAAGTATTTGGTCTGGATTTGGGAAGAAAATCTGGAAGTAGCACAACAGAGAAGTATTACTATGTAAGCACTTTAGTGGACGATATGTGCAAAGGAGGTTAGGAAACAAGCAAAATTTTGAATACTGTTTAAAAAGAGGCAGGAAACATGCAGGGATCCTGATCTCCTCCACACAGCAGTGTCTGCAGATAAGTGGTGTTACTTATCTGGGTTGAAATGTAGGAGATGGAGGGCATGAAAATCATTCTTTTTAGACTCCATGTTTATCTTCTGGCTCCCTTTTAGAGGACAGAAACCACTTGAGGGGTCTGGATGGCAGAAGAGAAACTAGTAGATCAAAATTAAAAGTGCAGAGAAGGTAGATAGATGCTGACTCACAAAATGAGGTCAAAGGAAACAGGCCTTATTCTTAGCTAAATGGACAGAGCACCTACTCAGAACTAAGTTAAATGGAGATTGAGTTGAGAAGACAGAGTGGCATGTCTGCTCATGGCTGTCTGATGAAGAAGGTAGATCCAAGCTAGGGTCACAACTGAAAACAGACTTAAACCTTCAATACTGTTTAAAATGAGTAGAAAAGTACAGGAGACAAGAGCCACGGGGAGACAAGTAAACACTATTAAAACTGTGCTAAGTCTGCACTTCATGTTGCTCTTGTGCACTGGTTTCCCCAGAAGATACTGGCACAGCAAGGTAGGTACTGTTGTCTGCTGTATAAATGAGGAGATTGAAGCATGAAGGTTTTACCTGCCTACAAGAACTCCATACTAACCTCACAGGACCACCATAAAATTAACTGTTTTGAAAGCCATATAGTCAAGCTATCTCCGCAGTCTCATGTTGATGCTCAATGCACCCCCAAATGCATTGACCTGATGAAAGAAAAACAGTAAAAGAACACTCAAACTGCAGAGTCAAGACATGAATTTTCAGCACCAACACTCTGTCACACTAAATGAAGGCAAAGCGGCCACCATCTGCCTTCATTACTCATAATTTGAGCAAAAGCCACAGCATTTGATGCAAGGGGGACTTTTCCATAAATAGAAAGTCACCTATTATTAAAAGATTGGTATACTTATGATCAAATGGTATATACTTCAAGATATTCAGAATAAAGTGAAGATAAAAAATATGGTGTTTGAAAGGCTGGAATTATTTAGACCAATTGTAAAATTAAAGCAAAAATAAATAAACAAACACTCTCCTTTCTACCTAATATAGACAGAAAATGGCATTTAAAGATAGACAAAGTGTGAGATCTAAGAAAAACATGGACACAAAATAATGCACACCTTCAATTTCTCAAGAAGCCTGGACCAGGATCCTGCTCTTAACATCAATTATGAAGAGATGTCTAGGTCTTCTTCTGAGGCTCCCAACAGTGGGAGCAGGGGCTGTCTCTGACTCTGTTGCCTGCTTTTCAGGCCCTTTCTTCCTACTGGATTCCCTCATCCAGCCTTAGTACAAGTAGAGGTGCCTAGTGTCACTGCAAGTTGGTACACCATGGTTGGCTGATATCTATGGGAGGCCTACCTGTATCTGAAGAGAAACAAAGGAGGAGTGGATGGGGGTGGGGTGTGGCAGCTGTGAGGAGAGAAGGGAGGGGAATCTTTGGTTGGAACATAAAAAAACAAAACAAAAAATAAACTCAAGCAAACAAACAAAAAAGAGATGAAAGAAGATGTCAGCTCCTCCCTGAAATCTCCACAAGGAGGAAATAAAGTGGATGACTAACTTCAGGGTGCTCTGTGGGTGATAACACTGCATAGGCAGTGAAGTCAAAATGTCCAATTTTATAAAACCATGTAAGAGTAACTTACTGCAATTACATCTGTCATTTGTAAAACACTGATCCCCCCACCTCACAGGTTGTACTTACTGTCAGTATCTGAAGCTCTTTATTTAAAATGATATCTTAAGTTTTTTTTTAAAAGTAGAAAATAAGGATATGTGAAACTCTTAGTGGTTTTATGAATCCACATTAATAACGCAAAATCTCTACAAGTTTATATGAATTTTTGAAAAACAGAAAATATAAATCCTGTTACATAAATAAGAATTCAATTTTAAAATAAGTTTTACCACTGCAAGAATATTTGAAATAAAACAAGCTAAACACTAGCAGCATTTTAAATATACTTATTCTTAATAATGAATATGGGTGTGGAAGACCTACTTGAATGCCTTTATTTTAATTTCTAGCTACTCAAAGACATACTAAAGAAATTTAGACTCATAGAGTTAACAAGTAATTTTTTTTTTTTTTTTTAAATATTGGGTTAGGAAGAACCATGTTCATCAAAGGGTGACACCTGATAGTCACTATTCTAGACACAGGGAATGAGAGGTGACCACATAGGTTGATCATTTACACTAATGAGGTGATGATCTAAGACCAAATGATACTCATTATTAGATCTGAACTTTATACTAATAACTCCATTTAAGCTTTTATGTTGTCATAGTAACAAGACAAAAAGTTCAATCACAAATGTTCAATTCAAATACATAAGTGATTCTTGAATTTGCTCTAAAAAAATTAATGTAACCAGCTAAATAATGTATAACTTTGAAAACATTTTGCTGTCAATCACATTTATTAATAAATATTTCAAAAAGCATATTGGAACCAGTATTTTATGATATATTACATTTGTAGTCCTGTGCTTGGTGCTATTTCTGAGGCTTCCTTTCAACTCCCGTTTAGCAAGTTTACCTTGTCACAGCCTACCCAAAAATCTCAGGAGCAGGTGGGGAGTAAAAAGTGGCTCTCACTTTGTAGAGCTAGGTTATTAGGGAAGATTATGCATGGAGAACTAAAACCAAAGGGAGAGTGAAGATAATAAGTCCGATTTTAGTTCTGACAGTGTTGAGTGTGTCTTCTTCAGTTTCTTGGCTTTCTAACAAAACACTCAACTGTCAAAAGTATTTATTCTTAACTGGAAAAATTTACAAGAGGCCATACCCATCAGTTCCAGCACATGCATGACCTCGTACCTGAGCAACTTTTCTGGGCACAGGTTCATTGTCAGACTCTGATGCCGACTCAGAGCCTGAAGAACTTTCTTCCATGGAACTGGATTCTGCACTGGATGATTCTGAAGTTTTAGATTTTTCATTTTTCTTCTCCCCATCTTCTGAATCACTGTGAATAAAGATGAATTTTGAAATATAAACTGTAAATTACTTATGTACTCAAATTTAAGTAATTTTATAAAATTCAACAAAGATGATGTTAAAATTCTAAAATATGAAAATTAAGTAAGAGCTGAGATGGCTCAGAGGGTAAAGGTTGCAAGCCTCATGACCAGAGTCTCACCTTCAGGACCTACAAAGAGGGACAGAATCAAATTCCACAAGTGGTCCTCTGATCTTCACATGTGCACTGGGAAGCATATGCTCACACAAACTCCACACTTGCACTGGAAAGCATGTGCTCACACAAACCCCACACTTGTACTGGGAAACATGCACTCACACAAAAATAAAAGATAGTACCTGCAACCAAGTAAGTTGGAACAATTTCAAATAAAAAATCATAAAATACTAATTGATATAATCAGTAACAATATAGAAAAATACTATGAGATGGCCAGTAGGAATTAAGAGCTAACTAACAAATTCTAAGAACCTAGGCCGATTTTTAAAATGATGTCGCAAAATATTTTGTCAACAGACCTGCATTTGGTAGATTTTGGTTCTAAGAGAATCAATTAGACAAGCACACAAATGTGATCACATATATATATATATATATATATATATATATATATATGTATGTATGTATATATGTATATATGTATATATGTATATGTATATATATACATACACATAATATAAGAAAATGTTAATTAGCTCAGAGGAAATTCTTATTTGTTTAATTAGAGATAGGGTCTTGCTTTGTTGCTATGTAGCCCAGGCTAGCCTCACACTTGGTCTTCTAGCCTCATATTCTCAAATATTGGGAAGAAGGTGTATGCCACCATGCCACACTCTAACATGGTTCTTTTAATATATTGGTTAACTAAAAGTGCTAGTCACTTATTCACTAGGTCAACTAGCATTTATTACTAACTTGTTCGCCTCATGCTAGGTACTAAAGATAACAGTGATTGAGAGACAGATGACCCGTGTGTCAACTTACAGTGTTCATAGTTCATTGGAGCACACAGAGAATACACTGGCTGTGACAAGACACACAAGCAATAGGCTGCAAAATGCAGTGAACACTCAAAGAGCCACCCACGCTAGATATCCAAGATTAGGAACCTTCTTGAGAAAAGGACAATTTGAGAAACAGAAATAAGGTAAGTGGGCAAATCAGGACGTACTCTCCAAAGAGAATGAGCAGTGTGGAAATGACAAGCTAACTGCCTGAGGATGCTGAGACTTCCCCAAGAATGGAAAGTCTAGTTACTGTTACTGTGTGTTTGTTTATGTATACATGTGTGCACTCACATGTGTCGGCTGTCTTATTTTTTAAAAAATTCTACCTTAGGGTCTAGAGAGACAGTTCAGCAGTTAAGAGTGCTCAGAGCTCCGACAGAAGACCTTGTGTTCAGTCTAAGCACACACATGGCAGCTTACAAATCTATAACTCCAGTTCCAGGGAATCCAAGACTTTATTCTAACCTCCTCGGGCTCTTGCATGATGTAGTGCACACACATATACTCAGGTATGCATATATGCAGACACATGCAGACACACTCACATAGACACACACAATCAACCAATCTGAAGGGTTTTTTTGTTTTTGTTTTTGTTTTGAATAATCTACCCTGGGCTGGGAAGTGCTAGACACTCCATCCCAATGATCTACTGCAGATGCTCTCATCCTAGGTGCATTATTAAACCACTTCCAATAAGGAAAGCAACATTTGAGGTCAAATAACTTTAAGGTCACACTGGCAGAAGAGGGAATCATGAACTCTGAGTTCACATCTATCTCTCTCTGACATCCTATTTCCCCTTCTACCATTCTACTGTGTCTATCATGAAAATAATTTGGAATGTAAAATTCAAATTTAGTGAGAACTCTTGTCACTACTAAAGGGCAGTTTCTGAAGATACTTAAAGATTATCAAGAACTGCCAGTTCTGCTGGCAACTGGTAAGCAAATTCCAAGAGATGGCTGCATGAGAGAGGAGAGAGAGGGCAAGGGAAGAGGAATCGATGGTTCTCAGAATTGATTTTTGTGGAGGAAATATGATTGCTGTTTATTAAAAATGGAGCAATGGCAACATCTCAGAGCACATGTAATTATATCTGAAGATGGAAAAATATGTTGTTTTCTCTCCTATAAAATAATGGCAATATATATTATCCCCAACTCATTGTTTAAAACATATACTTGTAAATAAAAGGACT